>NC_056731.1:289128072-289160572 GCF_019279795.1 Protopterus annectens | reverse complement strand
ATGGCCTCTGCACCAATTAGTGCCCACCATTTGCTAACTGCATGCAGCCTGCTGTGTAGTAATTACTGTCATAGTAACCCAGTACTATAAATTACTGACTCATGTAGGCGTGGCCCTTTCAGCTTTCCAAGATGGAGATCATCCTTGTTTGGTGTGGACATCATTGTTTAAGACAGAAGGTAGGAATAGTTATTATATCAGAAGCCAGGGGTGTAGCCATAGATTTACATTTTGTACTCAGACCTAATGTTGCTGCTTCCAGTACCCACTTGTCAGTGTAAAAATGTACTCACCCCTCAAAATGCTACCCAAGATACATGGAAAGATGTACTTTCTTTTCAACTGTTACAATTAACTGCCATACAAAGCTAGTTATAGAGATGCATTCCTTTGGCACAAGAATTGTTTGTGAACTGCTATACTGTGAATATTCATTTATACAGTTCTAAATATTTTGTGCTTTTTTTAGTGTTGACATTAGCACGAGCTGCTCAGAAAAACTGGACACATTTCAGTACAGTGAGTATGCTTACCTACATCCTTGGTAGACCCTGCACACACAGGTAAATTCTACATTTGGGTAGGGTTGCAGAAGTACATAGAGCATAAGTAGTATTGTGTGCATTTTATCTTGCTGGACTTACAGGGTTGCTGTATACATGTTACTTTATCAAGGCATGAAGTCTGTCTGCGTAACTCCCAACTGTGGACCTATCCACATGATAGCCAGAGAATAGCCTATTTTCTGTCTGTGCACCACACAGGTCTTTTCACCAATAGAGCAATGGCATTCTTACAATTGGTTGCTACCAGTACATGGCTACATCCATTTGTATTTCAGTGTTTTATTCCTATATAAGGGTATGTTTCCAAAACTCCTTCCAAAGCTATTTGCACAGTGTGTAGCAGCAGAAAGGCTAATATGTCTCTGTGTTTCTGCCTCTGCCAGACCTCTCAACCAATCAGGGACAAATTTGAACAGAATTAGGGAAAAGTCAGGAAAAAATCAGGGACAGTCAGGGACACTTTTAAAATATTAGTGCTATTAACTTGAAACATTGAGAGAATCAGAGCATATGAATTAATACACCTTTTCTGAAGTAAAAGAAGTCTATAACTCTTAATTATTGTCATTATTCATTAAGTGTAACTCACCACCTTTCAGCCCAAAATCACTAGTTTTAGGAGGGATTCAGAGGGACAGAGCTAAATTTGAGTCAAAATCAGGGACATCCCTGATAATTAGGGACAATTGAGAGATATGGCCTCTGCCCTAAACAGATATGCCAGTGTTTGCCCTGCTGTGATACTGTGTGGGGCTGTAAGTTGATGGTGTAACATTATATCTGATACTGTTAATTCTCGTACATTCCTTGCAAATGGGTATTGGTTCCAACCTCGGAACTGAGCTGGCCATATTCCAAGCTCATGTCAGCTTCAAACTCTCGAGCTAAACTCTTACCCACAATCCCCCTCTCCCTGTTACCTCAGATTTCGTTTGCCGCGTTGCCATTCGGTCATGTCAAGCTGCTTCTCTTGAGCTAAGTACAGTTATTTGTTGTTTATTAGTCATTTATATTACTTTTCTGTCAGAAACTTTCTATTTCATTGTCTCTTACCCTATCGCATCTAGCGACCATATTTACTTCAGGTTTTTCTTTTCTTTTCTCTACCTTTTACCACGAGGTATTTTCCCCTTACCATCATTGGTAATCTTTCCCTTTTTCTCATACCTTTGGGTATTCTTTTGTACCATTGCTGGTACCCTCTTCTGTTATCTAATTTGCTATCATGGCAGATAAGAAAGGTAGTCCAGGGTTTAAATGGTGTTCTGATTGTGGACGCAAACTACCTAGTTCTGATGCACACTCTGTGTGTTTATTGTTTGGGGGCACCCCACTTATCTGTTGACCCGCCCTGTACTATCTGTGAAAACTTTTCAAATAGGACTTTGTTGGAAAGGAAAAACAAGCTGTTGCTGAAAGGACTTAAATCTCCCTTTTCAGAGGCTATTTCTGGGTCAGAGGTCTCAACCACTCCTAGAGCCCATAAGAAAATCTTGGATGTTCCTACCAAGGCTAAATCTTTGCCTTCATCCCCAGCTGGGGACTCCCACCAACCTAAACCTAAAAAGGCTAACGATTTGGCTCCAGAGCTCACTCAGTCTGCCCCAGTGCTTTTGGTGCTTAGACCTTCAGCACCGAGGCCTTTGGCTCCATTAGTAATCTCGGCTCCATCCTCTCCTGCAGCCTTCACTATATTGGCACCGAGGGGCTCCTCGGTTCAGACTATTACCACTTTATCAGCACCAACCATTCAGTTGGTGCAGACCTTGACCACATCAGCTCCGACAACTTACTCGGAACCGACGCCTTTATTGTTGACTCCAGTTTTGTCGGTTCCAGCTTCAGTACCGACAACCACTTTGGCACCGATCCCTGTGTCAGTGCAGACCATGACCTCGGCACCAATGACTTCTTCAGTGCAGACACCCGTAGTCCAGTCTCTCTCAGCACCGTTGTTCTCGGTGTAGACTGGTGAGATGGGCACCGAATTTGCCTCTTCTGTGGACAGGCCTGTTTCTCCCTCAGTCTCTGTGAGTTCCAGTAAAAGCCTTTCCGAACATGATGTGTTGCATCTTGTGGATCAGCTGCTCTTGGCCAGAGGTATCCCACCCCCCAGGAACTATCCTTCCTTGGGAGGTGATCACCCATCTCCAAAGACCCCTTCTTATTCTCCTCCTTCATTGCCTTTGAAGTCCATGGATATAGCACAGTCTTCCCCTTCTGCGGTTCCCTTTATGGATCTCACTAAGGAACCGCAGTTGCCTTTGTGACAGGAAAGTTTTGCTATGACCCAGGATGTCAGTTGTGACATGCATAGTTTTCTGCTCCACAGCCATCCAGGGACTCTGGGTCGGCAGGCTGAGCCACTTAGGGGAGGGGTGACCCCTGTCCTAGACATTCACTCCTCTTCAGGTGGACCAGCCTTCCAACTGATGGAGAAGACTTTCGCTGCTGCTGGTGATATTGTAGTGTCTATCCTTCCACCCTTCTCTGGTACACTGGTTTCACAAGTTGCACTGAGTGGACACCGGGTGCAAGGGCCTCAGGACATATTCCCACAGGAAACCCTTTTTCTGCTGTCTTCCTCAACTTCTTCCACTGAAGCAGTCCACCAGAAACGTTTGTGTAAGAGGAAGCACATGGACTTTATAGAGGAGTCCCTCACTAAAGACACAGATTTTGATGAGGGGAAAGGATCCCCTCAGTCATCCTCTGAGGTATACTTTGGTGATATCCTAAAAATCCTGAAACAGAGGTGACTGGCAGTCCTCTAATCTGACATCTGAGGAATCTGTGTTCCTGCAGGCCTTTCGCACCTGGCCCCCTACCTCCTGGGTTACTCCACCTGCCAATGAACTTGTCCGGCTTATCGTGCAGCATGCTTGGAAGGCTCCTGACACTGTTGAAGCTATTCCCTGGAGGCCAGATAAGATTTTGTTCCCTCCTGCTACGGATCCCCATTGGTCAAAAGGTCTTCCTGTGGATGCTTTGATGGTGGTGGCCACAACAAAAAAGGATCTGGCAGAAGAAGAAAGCCAGACTGTCCATCCACCTAACAAAGAGTTCCGGGCCCTGGACAGGATAGGGAAGTGCACCTTTGCATCAGCGACCTTTATTATCAGGCCCCTGAATTATATGGCACACTTTACCAGGCTTCAACGGGATCTGATTTCTGAGCTCTCTGAAACCTTGGCTGGGGCTTTTTCTTATGAGGTCCATGACAAAGTTGCCTCTCTGCTGGCCACCACTGAGTCAATATCTAACTCCTCTATATGACTGATATCTCATGCATCAGAAGGAGCAGCTAGAGCAGCGGGTTCAGCTGTGGTCTTGAGACGACATGCCTGGATGCGCTTGTGCAATTTCCCGGAACCTTTTAAGACTTCCTTTTTTAATGCTCCCATTGAGGCCTCCTCTTTGTTTGGACCCAAAGTTAAAAGCACACTGGCCAGATGAGAACAGGATGATAAGACCCTTTCTGCCATAGGTGTCCACTATTCTTCCCCTCAACGTGCTTTCTCCCGAAACCAAAACAGTGGGAAGATATCGTTCAAGAAATCTCAGGGTCCTTTCCATGACACACAGGCCGAGTTCTCTCCTAGAGCAGAGGGGGAAACTCACAGGGAAGATGCTCCTTTTGGGGCAGAGGGGGTCTGCGTAACCAGGGTTTCAGGGATTCTTTCCCCGGCCAATCCTAAAAGTGCTCCTGAAGAGTGGCCCAACTCCTTTTCTCTGGAGATAGTTGAGGGACGTTTCCCCTTCTACCCTTCTGCCTGGCTAATCATCACCACTGATTCTTGGGTACAAAGGATTATAACCAGAGGTTATCATATCCCCTTCGATCTTTGTCCTGTCCCTTCAAAAAACCTTCCCGATGTTCCACCCAGTCAAAGGGAAGAAGCAGCACTAGAGATAGAAAAGCAGCTAAGAAAGAGAGTCATCCAAATAGTCCCTCCAGACCAGATAGGATCCAGATTCTACTCAAGACTATTTTTTGGTGCCAAAGAAAACTGGGGACTGGAGACCACTTTTGGATCTCAGTGTATTGAACAAGTTTGTGAGAGTACAAAAATTCCAGATGGTCACAATACAGTCTATCCTCCCGCTTTTGGAAAAAAGATGATTGGATGTGCTCGATAGATCTTCAAGATGCGTACTACCACATAAAAATGGACAGGCCATCAAGAAGATTTCTGCGCTTCTGTGCGGGAGCCAGTCACTACCAGTTCAGAGTACTGCCCTTCGGACTCTCTACAGCCCCCAGAGTGTTCACAAAGTGCATGGCAGTTGTAACAGCTCACTTGCGACTTCAAGGATTCCAGGTGTTTCCATACCTAGATGACTGGCTCATTTCTGTCCCCACCAGACATCTACTGGAAGAAGCCCTGGCATACTATCTCCTCACTGCACAAAGGCTAGGCATAACCATAAACTGGCAAAAATCCAATCTCACCCCATCTCAGTCGACAGAATTCATAGGGGTTATCTTGGACATGAAGAACTACAGAGCTGCTATTCCAGAGCACAGAATTTTAAGGACAAAGCAACAGCTGATTCCAATCCTTTCCAGGGAGAAATCCACGGCTCACTTGGTTCTACAGCTGTTGGGTTCCATGGCAGCCTCCATCACCATTGTCCCCCTGACCAGGTTTCACATGAGGCTTCTACAATGGCTACTGCTCACCCAATGGTATCCCTTTCAGCATCTTCCTTCAGCCATGATTCGAGTAACCCACAGGTGCAAACAGGATTTAAATTGGTGGATGACATGCAATCTGTCACAATGGTCTCGCCCCTTCTCCCATAAATGTTCTAGAGTTGAGGGCGGTGCATTGCAAGCATTCTATCCCCTGCTGCCATCTGGGACAATTGCGATTCAATCAGACAACATGGCGGTGGTCTGGTACATCAACAAGCAAGGTGGAACCAAATCTTACCCCCTTTGTTGATAGGCCATTAGGATATGGCAATGGGCGATGGCTACCAACCGTTTTCTTATAGCAACGCACATTCCTGGGGGTTCCAACATGATAGCAGACAGACTCAGCAGGTGCAGTCTTCAACCTCACGAGTGGTCCCTGAATCCCTTGATAGTGGCAGAGATCTTCCACCGCTGGGGCTGTCCTTGTTGTGACCTCTTTGCATCCCCGACCAACTACAAATGCAGCAACTACTTCGCCGTGATTCCCCCTCTGGGACAGTCACCCAGGGATGCTCTAGTCCACGATTGGCCCTTGGGTCTTCTTTACACATTCCCACCCTTTCCCCTCATTCCCCAGTTTCTGAAGAAAGCCCGTCTGTTGAAGAGCAAGGTGATCCTCATAGCACCATATTGGCCTCGACAGATTTGGTTCCCCTTTCTTTGGCCTCACCTACTAGATTGACCATGGATTCTCCATCCAACCCCAGAGTTGATCTCACATCCACAGAACCTGATCCATTCCAACTTGAACAGCCTGAAGCTCACGGCTTGGCTACTCCAATTCCCTTGATTGCCAGGCAGAATGATCTTTCTTTACCAGTACGTGACATTCTCATTGCATCTCATAAGTCTTCCACTAGAATTACTTATCTGAGCACGTGGAAAAGATTTACCTGTTGGCTGAAAGATAAACATGTAGATCCCTTCTCAGCACCAGTGTTGATAATACTAGACTATCTGGCCGACCTTTTTCAATCAGGTCTATCGGCCTCTAACATTAGAGTTCATTTGGCTGCAATATCTAATTTTCATGAGGGTGTCCAAGATTCCTCTCTTATGTCCCACAAATTGTGCAAGACCTTCATAAAAGGTGTGAATCATCTGAAGCCGCACTTTAGGAAACCTATTCAACCATGGGATTAATCATTAGTTCTACAAGCTCTGACAATGCCACCTTTTGAACCAGCCTCTTCTTGTGACCTCAAGCATTTGTCATGGAAAACCTTGTTTTTGGTCACCATTACTTCTGCCAGACGTATTTCTGAGCTTCAAACTTTATGTATCAAGAGTCATACTTGATTCTTCATAGAGATAGAATGTCTCTGAGAACTAATCCATCATTTTTGCCAAAAGTGATCTCTGAAATGTCCATTAATCAAACCATTGAATTGCCAGTTTTCTTTCCCAATCATTCAAACAGAGGAGAGTATTGCCTACATACCCTAGATATCCACAGGTAAATCCATTTTTACTTAAACAGGACTGGGTCCTTTCAAAAATTTGACCAGTTATTTTTGGCCTTTTCTGGACCTAGATTAGGATCTGCTGTTGCTAAGGTCACATTAGCTAGATGGTTGAAGGACTGTGTGACCTTCATCTATACACAACACAATATCTCGTTGCCTGCTACCATGAAAGATCATTCAACAAGGTCAGTAGCAACTTCTGCTGCCTTCCATGCCAGAGCTTCTTTACATGGCATCTGTGCAGCTGCAACTTGGGCTACACCTCATACCTTCATCAATCATTACAAATTGGATTTGGCTTCCAGGGGTAGAGCATCTTTCGGTTCTATGGTGCTCAGGAATGTCCTTCCATGAGAGCCTCCCAGGAATAGAGGTAGCTGGGGACTCTGTCCCATGCGTAAGGAATGAACGAGGATTAACAATATGAGATAAAGAAGTTATGTCTTACCATAACGTTCCATCTGTATTGTTGATCCTTGTTCAGTCATTACGACCCTCCCACCTTCCCCCTCCTGTGGTTTCTAGTGGATCTCTCCATCCGGCTCTCTTAGGTTATTTGACCAGAGGTAGCCTCTACCTTCTTTGACTTGCAAACTCAATCTGAGGTAACAGGGAGAGGTGGATTGTGGGTAAGAGTTTAGCTCAAGAGTTTGAAGCTGACGGGAGCTTGGAATATGGCCGGCTCGGTTCCGAGGTCGGAACCGATACCCATGCGTAATGACTGAACGAGGATCAACAATACAGATGGAACATTATGGTAAGACATAACTTCATTTTCCTGCTAGAATGGCTGCTTCTCTTATCACAGTCATGTAATGTAATCCCACAACTACTGTTGGTCAACATCCACAGAACAAGTTGTGTGGTGTGGTATTCCTAATTTTCCTTTACATTCTCTCATTCTGATGCATGATATAATTATTTAAGCACCAACTTAATGTATATCTACCATGGCTTAGTGGTACTTCATGTTGTGTAATGTGTGCAAGGTCCGAGGTTCAAGACTTACAGAGGTGTTTTATTTTGTTCCTGAGCTGAACAAGGGCCCTCACATACAGAGTAACTAAGGCACTTTTAAGCAGTTGTGAGTGGGTTTGCACAGGTTTGCGCAATGCCTCGCATTGCTTAGCCAAGCACAAACAAGTGCAAACCTGCACAAACCTACTCACTACTGCTTAATAGTGCTTACTGACACTCACCCCCATGCTAATTTCTTTGAAAGAAAAGAAAAATGGGGAGATAGGAAAGTGGTGAAAAAGGGGCACAAAGAGGGAAAGACAGTATGGAAAATAGCCCGGGATGTGCAGGATGGGTGTAGGGAAGGTCCATAGCTGCCCATTTCTTCAATAGCAACAGCTGTGCATATGCAATAAATTTGGAGGTAGATATGTACCCTTCAACCCCTGAGAGAGGGGTGAGGACAACAAAGTATGTTGTAATGTCAATTAAACAACATTTCATGTGTCCAGTGGACATGTGTGCAACATGGGCAGCTATGTATGGGGCGTCATTTTTATTTGGGAACAGATTACCCTTTTTTTCAGGTGAGAGTGGAATGTGGGGTAGGGGAAGTAGGTATATTTGGGGAGGTAGGTTGGGGAGGTAAACAGACAAGACAAACAAGATGCATACAGGGGCAGTATATGACACATGTGGTGGGTGAACACCTTTGACGGGGAGGGATGTTTGGAAATCACAAGCCCATGAGCTCCCAGATGGAAAGAGTGGGACTGAATTCCCCACCCATGGGCAGTCACCACTGCACCTTTACAGCCCAGAAGGTGGCTGTGCTGGGGGCTGTGTAGCAGGGGTAGGCTGACCTGTGAGTTGCGCCACTCGGGCCTCAAGATGGCATAGAGGTTCTGCAACAGAATGTTCAATCTCTCTATGCACCACAGCCTGGACCGTACAAAGGATGATAGGTGCCTCTCCGCCCACGCTTGCATGGGGGGCCGAGCCCCATCCCCTGTAGCGCTTCTGCCCAAAGGTAGCACAGGGCCAATGGAGGAGGGGGTCCCAGGCTGGGCACCGGATCTGCTGGTGCCAGGTACCATGGCCAGCTGAGGTGGGACAGGTGGGTCTGCTGAGACCGGCCTTCCCATACAAACTATGTTTTGGAGAGTTTAATAAAGATATGGGTTAGTAACAGTCAATAGCATTCCCAATTAGTTATAACAGCAGATGTATTCCCATTAACCCAACACACCAGATTTTCAACAGTTGAAAAGCAAGCATAACACATGCATATATAGAACAATAGCGGACATTACAACAGCATGCAGGTTTAATTGATGGCAATAGGCCACCAATATTGTGGTATTTTAACAGGGCACATGCATAGAAATAAATGCAAATATTTATAAACCAATAGGACATATGTCCCAATAAATGTTTTGAGATTAGACATACCAATTGAGGTGCGGAATTGCATTTTTTATGCACATACAGTAGGGTGGAAAAAGATAGCTCAATTAACAACTTACATATCCTTCTAGTTTTCACTACATTCCTATTAACTGCAGTTATGTGTCCCTTACATGTATTATTACACTACCCAATGTCCTTATATTGTGCAATTGGATTTTGCTAGATCATTATATACATGAGCTGTATCTTACATACAAAATGTCCAAGATGCAGATGTTACTGCAACATATTTTGAGAATTGCTCACACACACTACTGCTAAGATGATACACTGACAGCTCTACTTTCATATAATTATCTAGATATGTTCAGGTGAAAGTATCAGTTATATGTTAACAGCTCCCTACATTTCTGGCAGCACACTGACATTTCTGGGGAACACAATATCAAGCTACTCATGTGGCAGATTAACCTGTACATGCTGGGCATGAACCAACAGTTGAGGGCTGTAGATATGCATAAAAGCTACTGGCACTCCCTTCATCCATGTTATATGGGCCTACCCAAGTGTGGGCTGACACTGCTCAATACAACACTACTATTTGTAGAATGCAACAGTACAACATATAAAAGAAAATGACACAGACGCACTCCAGGAATTATACATTTATTAAAGGATTATTACACCTTTATTTATTGGGTTAAAACACTTTTTGAAGGCTCTCCTTTGCAGCCTATCTTCATGGGCTTGCAGATTCATAGCCCACTCACCTGCAGCTGTGAAGTAAATGCAGTGATATTGAGACATACCTATCCATAGTATAGACAAGCAGGGCAATTCTTAACTACTTAATACAATGGCTACTTACTCAGTAATGGAGCATTAGGCATCCTACGGGATTCCTGGATCCACCGGTCCAGTTCATCCTCTCTACGCCGCTTCAGGTCAGAATAATGGCACCTGACCTGCTCACCAGTCCGAGGAACACTAATGGCACTGGTGAGATCATGGGCAAGACTGTTCCAGGCCTCCATTTTATGTTGGGTACCCTGGTACTGGCCCTGCAGGAGTCTTTGCTCATGTTTGTGGAAGAGGAGCCAAACCATAATTTTGAACTCCTCGATGCCCCAGCATTGCACTCTAAACCGAGTGCCCTCACCTACACCAGCCATGCTGACTTCAGAAGGAAGCTACAACCAGTTATATCAAGTATTCTCACCTGTGGAGATTAAATATGCCTCATTTCCTGCACTTATTTGTGATTGGCCAGTTTTGAAAAAGCTCAGCTGTGGGCATGCCTGCTTAGCTGATGTTGGCAATGTTTAAAATCCCTTTGATAGAGATGTCTCTGTTGAAAGTGCATATTTGTGAAATGCTATCATGGCTTAGTGGTTAAGTACTGTGACTACTAGTGCACAGTATCCTGAGTTCGAGCCCTGTCACTGCTTTTTATTTTCCTGCTGGCAGAATTGATTGGTTAAGGAACAGTAAACCAGGTGTGAGTATGTTTACCCAACTTTGCATGACTTTGCCCGACTTTGCCTGACATTGCGCTGGTTAGTGCGGAGTTGCACGAAGGTAATCAGCAGTAATGTGCAGTGGACCTGTGTTACTCCTCCTTAGCATTGTGCAGCTACGCGCAAATGTATTTAAATATGCTCAATACTGGTAACATATGGTTAGCAGTGCTTTATATTTCTTAAAATAAGGTACTCATGCCTCAAAATGCATAAACATTTCACCTTCATATATATAATTCATGCACTACTAAATTTAACATTTCAATGCTTTTTACAAAACTTATACATAAAAAAGTCAGTAAATGCTTTTGTATACAGATTTCCCTCAGAAAATGGATCGTGCAGTAGTGTGACTTGAACCGGGAATGCCTCCTCTTTGTGCGAAAGCTCTAACCACTACGCTATTGCTATGTTGCTTAATTTGCATATATTTTTCTTGTTATCCTCTTCTGGTGTCTAAGCTGCTGTAACTGTAGCTAAGCAATGGGCAAACCCGGGCAAACCCACGCATCTATATTGGAAGATAAAAAAAAATATTTTTACTTTTTATTCTGTTAGTTGTTGAACATATGGGGGAGTGTAGTGTTACATTGTACACATATGAGCGGACTCGCTCATTTAAATGTGAAGTTGCGGCATTTTTTCATTGCAGGGGCATGGATATTTGGACTGCTCAGTAGTCCAACATGCCCCCTGAACTCGTCCATGAAATATGTAAGTTTTAGAGTCGAGGCAGCACGCCCTCATTAATATGCATGGCGCACTGCTGTCATAATCTTACACTGGCGCTTCCGTGCAAGACTAATCTAGTCTGACATGGAAGATTAGTAAATCTGGGGGAATATGTCTGCCGTGCAATCGAGGAACAGCCTGCAGGGGTGTGCATGAGAGCTCCTGCACTGATCTTGCATGGACTAAGCCCTGGTATGCAAATCACCCCATTTGCAGGAGAAATCCATGCAAATGAGGTGATTTTGCAATCCAGGAAGCTTGCAATAGTCCATGCAAGACTAATGTTTATATGCAGATATGTACTTGGTTAGTAACAGATTACATTTCTGCAAAATCCAAAACGGAGCTATGACAGCTCCAAATAAAGGCTACATATCATTGAGGAAGCATGCCAATGGCCAAGTATAAGGCCATTGGCATTGCAAACAATAAAAAAAAACATTTTTTTTTTCGTCAGTCTCGGCTGTTTAAGCATAGGGCAGTGGTGCGCAAACGGGAATGGGGGAAAATGAGAAAATAAACCTAAAATGAGCATTCTAACTAAAATCCGTATTCTGCCATGCAAGTCAATGGCAGGCAGAAGACAACCTGGCCAGTGAGTACTGGTTGCTAAGGGGGAAGGGTCAGCGTGAGACATGTAACTATGCATTAGCAGGCAATCCTATGCAATTGAGGGGAAGGATAGTGAATCCCAGTTTTCCCCAGCATGTGAGGCAGGTCCCAACAGTGTAAGAGTATGAATAGCTGGGTCCAAGACTAGGAGGCAAGTGACATCATGGGGGGGTGTGTGTCAGGCATACTGTAAGCAGATTGGAGCCGTGTGGCTCAGGTTTGCTCCTAGCTTAGCACAGCTAAGCTAGTGAGGTGTGTCTAAACCTGCCTAGCACTCTTTACAAAGTGTAAGCGGGTGTGTGCACTGGGTTTTAAAGAAAAAAAAAAGTAAACCAGGAAATAGCAGCTCTGTGCACATTTGAGCACTGTGTTTGTGCAGTGCACCCCTGGACTTAAACAGGAAGGCAATGAGAAGGGAAAACTGCAGTAGGAAGGTAATCAAGGAGAACTAGCTTAGTTGGCAGGTGAAATGTACCAGAATCAGCCAATTACACAGGCACTAAACCAGTCCAGCCCAGCACACCACTATAAACTATGCAAACACCTTTCCCCCTTGTTTTTTCCCAAAAACTCTGCACCACCAGTGTATACAAATGGGGAAATTTTACAAAACGAAAGCAAGACAAAAAATGTTAAGGGCTGCTTTTGCTATCATAAACCAGCATGTGCAAGAGGCTGAGGGTGGTGAGGATGTGAATGCTGCCAAGCAACCCACAGTGAGGAGATGGAGAAGAGCGTACAGACCCTTGGTAACCTACCAAGGGCTACATGAGCTGGAGAAAGTGGAGTGCTATAGGGTGGATAGGGATCTCCTAAATTGTTGAGCTGTGCCGGCCATGCCTCACACACATAACTAACAGACTGGAACCCATCCCAGTGGATACCAAGGTATGTGTAGGCCTAAGAATACTAGCTACAGGTACCTTCCAAAGGTCAACTGGGGATATGATGGGGATTTCACAGGCACCAGCATCCAGGGTACTCCAGCAGTTCCTGGATGCCATGGCAGCACATGTCGGTGAGCACGTATATTTCACCAACACCTGTGAGGCGTTGGCCAGCAATATGTGTCTCTTCCACCAAATAGCAGAATACTCTGAGTTAGTGGGTGCAATAGACTGCACGCACATATGCATCAAAGCACCACCCAGTGAGTGGGGTAGGGTCTACATTAATCGCAAGGGCTTCCCCTCCATCATCTGCCAGGTCTTGTGCGATGCCCAGGGCATAATAATGAACATGTGTGCTGGCTGCCCTGGACGTTATCACGATTCCAGCATCTGACATCTGACATAGCTGCACCAGAGATTTGCCAATGGGGACATCCGACACGGTCACCTAGTGGGGAATGCTGGATATGCTCTGGAGCTGTGGCTGATGACACCCATCAGAAATGCACACGCACCCGAACAAGAACTCCATAATGAGGCACACGCACAAACAAGAATCATAATAGAGCATGTGTTTGGGATGCTCAAGTCACGGTTCCGGTGCCTGGACACATCTGGTGGAACCTTGCAGTACTCACTAACTACATGATCCCAAATTGTCCTTGTATGTGCCATTCTACACATTATGATCCTGTGGAAACAGCTGCAGCAGGAACAGCATGGGGCAGGGCCAAACAGCCACCCACCATTGCCAAGGCCTGCATGGGCACAGCGTGACTTTGAGGAGGAACAACCTGAGCCTGCCCCAGTAGGCAGAAGGAGGTGTGCCCAGTATGCCCTGGCCTTGGCAAAGAGGCAATGCATAGCACATGCACTGACACAGTAGGGACCCAGGGAAAGTCACCTCTCTCTGACTCGCACATACAGCAAAAGGGACGCCAAATACCTGTACTCAACCATGTATAGGGAGTGTACTATGTGCATCCAACATAGGCAGCCCTGCAGCACCACCCTCAATACTGGGACAGCCACAAGGTAAGTGACTCACACATGCCAGTTGGGAGGGTCACATACTCAACAACAGTCACAACCAGCAGGACAGGTGTAGACAAACACAAACAAATGCTTTACTATGGCCTCTGAATGAGGCCTATGGGTAACCCCCCCGGGCCTATACAGACAGACTACAGCAGGCCAGGCAGTTGAAGGTCAGTTGTGAAGGCTAGGAAGTCAGAAACTAATATGTAGGTAATTAAAAGCTAAGATCTGTAGTACACTGGTATGCCTCTAGCCAGCACGATAGGTAAGACTACAGACTGAAATGGAGTACCCAACATACCAGTACAGTCCTAGCAAATGTGTTTAAGTGTCAGGTGTGGCCCCCCCATCCTACGTAGACTTATAGTAACAGTCAGGTGTGCCCCCCCCACTCCTGTGTAGAATGTAGAAATAGTCAGGTGTGCCCTCCCCCCATCCTACATAGAAATATAGTAACAGTCAGGTGTGCCCCCCAATGCTGTGTAGAAATGTAGAAATAGTGAGGTGTGCCCCCCATCCTACACAGAAATATTGTAACAGTCAGGTGTGCCCCCTCTAAACCTGTGTAGAAATGTAGAAACAGTCAGGTGTCCCCACCGCTATGCAGAAATGTAGCAATAGTCAATGCCAACTCACCAATGGATACCCTGCAGACACATCATGCTACCTGTCGGTGTACAGCACAAAGGTCAGCAATGTAGTACAAACTACCTGGGCTTGATCTACACATGCAATACAGACG
The DNA here is from genome assembly GCF_019279795.1 of Protopterus annectens. Taxonomy (NCBI): domain Eukaryota; kingdom Metazoa; phylum Chordata; order Ceratodontiformes; family Protopteridae; genus Protopterus; species Protopterus annectens. The sequence goes on along the minus strand of NC_056731.1, from coordinate 289,145,937 downwards.
CCATACTGGGGCATGCTCACACACTTAGAGAAATGAAGGCAAAGTCAGTCAACAACATACTGAAAGGTCATACTGGGCAAGCTCACACACAAACACATGAAGGCCATGTCTGCAAACACCAGTGGACCAGACATATTTGACAGTCACAGTTCTTACTGCAGGCACATGTCAGTATGCACCACTCCTGTCTTGCACACACACTGGATAGGAATACAGATATATGTAAGGACAACACACTATAATAAGCCAAAGGCAGATGGACATAGATGTGTGGAAGAGGGTGACCATGACAAGGAGCCATCCAGGCCTGTCCCACTGAGCACACAGTCAAAGGGCCCCAAACACATGAGGTGCAGATGTCACCCACTGCAGATAATAGCCACCAGCATCTGTCAGCATTATAGACTATGTGGTGCACGTGCCAGCTGTGCAGCATGACTGTACAAGGAAGTAGTCATCTAATAGCTGTATACACGTACCTGTGACATATGACCCCGTGTGTGCCCGGATGTGGTGTGTCAACCCATAGATGAATGGGTTATGGCTCATGCACACACCACCCTACCCATAGCCCTACTATGACAAGCCTGCTGAGGTTATGCAATGTGAAATACATCTTTGGGAGAGCTGTAGTACAATGATTTCTGTGGTGCGTCCCATAACTGTATACTGCTGTAGTGTGATAAGCTAGTTAGACAGGAGTTCTAACCCCATAATTGGCAACTGTGTGTGTGTGAGTGTGTGTTTGTGTGTGTGTCTGTCTCTGACTGTGTAGAGAGCAATGCTTTTAGGCTACTCACACTCCTTACAATTCATATACTCAACTGTGACAAGGCTGCTGATGTCACCAACCTAAAAATACACCTCTGGGAACATTGTAGCCCAGTAATCTCTGTAGCGTGTCCTGCAAATGCATACTGCTGTAGTGTGATAAAGTAGTTAAGTAGATGTTCTAACCCCAGACTTGACAACTGTGTGTGCATTTGTGTGCGTGTTTGTCTGTCTCTGACTGTGTACAGAGCAATGCTTTTTAGGGTACTCACACTCCTTATAACTCATATACTCAACCTTGGCAAGGCTGCTGATGACGCTCACCTAGAAATACACCTCTGGGAAGGTTATAGCCCAGTAATCTCTGTAGCATGTCCTATAACTGCTTACTGCTGTAGTGTGATAAAGTAGTTAGGTAGGTGTTTTAACCCCAAACTTAGCAAGTGTGTGTGTGTGTGTGTGTGTGTGTGTGTGTGTGTATGTCTGTCTGTCTCTGACTGTGTAGAGAACAATACTTTTTAAGGTACTCACACTCATTACAATTCATATACTCAACTTTGGCAAGGCTGCTGATGTCACCCACCTAGAAATACACCTCTGGGAAGGTTGTAGCTCAATAATCTCCATAGCATGTCCTGTAACTGCGTACTGCTGTAGTGTGATAAAGTAGTTAGGTAGGTGTTCTAACCCCAGACTTTGTAATTGTGTGTGTGTGTGCATGTCTGACTGTGTAGAGAACAATGCTTTTTAAGGTACTCACACTCCTTACAATTCATATACTCAACTATGGCAAGGCTGCTGATGTCACCCACCTAGAAATACACCTCTGGAAAGGTTGTAGCCCAGTAATCTCTGTAGCGCATCTGGTAACTGCATATTGCTGGAGTGTGATTTAGAACTGTGGTAGGGTTCCATCCCCACCCGTGGCAGTTCTGCATGTTTTGTGTGGGTTTCAATGTCTGTGTATGGAGCAATGCATTATAGGCTAGTCACTCGCAGTATATTTCAAATGCCCTACTTTGGCAATCATGCTGATGTCATTCATTGTGAAATACACCTTTGGGGAAAAAGTTCTCTAGTAATCCCTGTGGTATGTCCTATAACAGCTCCCTGCTGTTCTGTGATATAGACATGGTCAGGAGTTCTATACCCACACATGTTGGTTGTGGATGTTTTGTGTGTGTCTCACTGTCTGTGTAAGGAGCAATGCATTTTAGGCTACTCACTCGCAGTACATTTGAAATGCCCTAGTTTGGTAATCCTGCTGATGTCATTCATTGTGAAATACACCTTTGGGGAAGGAGTACTCCAGTAATGTCTGTGGCGCACACTATAACTGCATAGAGCTGTAGTGTAATAAACTAGTTAGGTAGGGGTACTACTCCCAGACATGACAGGTGTGTGTGTGTGTGTGTGTGTGTGTGTGTGTGTGTGTGTGTGTGTGTGTGTGTGTGTGTGTGTTTGTAATTTGTATCCTGTGTAGAGGTGGTTGTGAGTGTGTGACACCTGTGGCCAATGTGGAGTGGGTTTTGCATATTTCCTATATGGTGGCCCTACTATATATCACAAGGTCAACCATACTGGAATAACAGATGTAAAATAGCTGTGAGGCTGGGGTACAAAGCCATACCCATACATGTGGCATCAAGGCCAGGCAATCACAGTTAGCAACCTCAGTATTACCCACAGCACACTCTCAACCCATGTCTCATACACACACATGCCTAGGCAATAGCCAATATGTGGGTAGTATACTGCATATTGGCCACTGATAGTGATGATGGAGTGATAGCAGTGGGCTACAGAGGGCATGTCACCCTGCCCATCTGTCAAATATGCACGTACATGCAGACATTGCACCTCCCCCATGTTCCCCAATGGACACCTGCACCACCTGTGGTGCTTTCACATGTGACCCACAACTGACATACCATTCCTGACAACATGCTCTGTATGGACAGATGCCACTGACACCAGGGAATGCTGTTAGCATGCTATCAATGTAGGTGCAGAGTAAACCTGCTGCTCATTACCAGTTCCTGCCACAGGTGGGCAAGACTGACACATGTGATGATAATTTGTGTTCACAACATGGGCCAGACACCCCAGGTACAGTTCCACATGTCACTGTACATGCATATGGGAGGTGTGCACATCCTAGACACCATCCATGTCATGTCATGGACTAAGGAACACATACATGGCAGGCGATGCACAGCATTGGCCACACACAATAGTCACCCAGGTGACTGGATGGGGGATACAATACCCACCTGTGTGGGCAAATGCAGAAACTACAGCCCGGAGCCACAATGCAGACCATTGTTACGTGGCCTGATGCCACGGTATACCCATCACCTACCCTTGTATAGCCTGCTGGCACAGTTGACCACCACACACCCATGCAAACATGCACCCACGCATGTCAGTACTGGCACCCAGTGTGTTTGTGAGTGTGTTGTATGGTGCGTATGTCCACATCCACACTTACTACAACCCCTATGGGTATACTGAAGCTTGCTGTCTGATGTCTGACACTGCCTCATAATCTTTGCCCTTACGACCTCTTTATGACCCATGTGGTGCATGTGATATCTGCACAGTGATGTGTTGTGGCAATCCCACTACTGATGAGTTGCACTCCTGGCCCTGCCAAGTGTGTCAATGTGTGTGCGTCCCTGTGAGAGTGTGTCTCTGTTGACGCTGGCACCTGTTCATGCGGACAGGCACATGTACGTCACCTATTGTATATCGACCGTATCCCTGTTGCAGGTGACACTCACCATCACATATATGTTCTGAGTGCTCCAAAACAGGTAACCCATGTGGCACATCCAATAACTGCATCTAACTATGACAGCACTACATAGTTGTCGGGGGTTTGATACCCTGTGCTGGTAGGTGTGTGACACAAACATGTTTCAGTTTTACTCTCCCACCCCTCCCTGACAGGCATTTGTCTCTGTCTGCCTCTCCCACCCCCTCTCTGGTGAATGTGGGGACCCACACCTGCTTTGCTTAGGCAGCAGCATGTGTATTTTAAGCTCAGGAATTGCAGCCCTCCCCTAGCTGAATGCATGAAGAACAGCTGTAGTAACTTTCCCATAGCCAATTGCATAGAAACACAGTCCAATATCTAGGAACATCATGGTGGTATTGGCCCTTTTCATTCACTGTGAGCAGGAACTAGATCTGTTGTTTGGCAAACATCATCTCAGATGGATTGGGGATTTACCTCTAACAACATACACTGTGGAAAGAGGGCAACAAACAGGAGGGTGATGTACCTGACCTGACTACAGACTATAAGTGCTGCTATACTGCATTTGGAGTAATGTTAGTTTAACAGTGTTTGTCTGGATATGGTTGTCGTACATGTTGCAATACCTGCCATGTCAGTTCCATGTTTATGAGGAATCCCCATCTGCAGGGTCATCTGCAGACTGGCCAGTGTTGTGCCTTTGGTTTCATGTGTTAGCCATGGAGCATCTATCTGTGGATTGCAGAAGGTAGTGTGAGGATTGCAGTCTGTAGATGGTGAAGGCCGTGACAGTTACTCACTTCATATCCCTCAAAGGATATATGTTGCAACAAACCCTGTTACAACAGTAAATGTATGAGGGTATCACAGCAACATGTCAATATTGGCCCTGTGTATGTGCTTCCAGCCACACCTCTGTCAACCTTTGTACATATGTCATGCATGAAGTAGTGCATATGTGCTGTACACCATAATTAGTGTCATCATATCTGATAACAAGCCAGTGATATATCAGACTGCTACACATGTTATGTACAATAGGGGTTATATTTCATGACATATACTGGACATTCTGTGGATGTTTGTACAGTACTGAGGTCTGTGTACTTATGTCGAATGTGTGTATTGTTAATATGTACTTTCGCCTGTGCACAGACTGTGGTAGAGGTCATTGCTCTAGTTCCCCTCCTATCTGATGTTACATGCTTCCCCACTGTATGGTACCATATTGGCGTACATGTTTGTATGGCCATACACACATGTCCCATACCACAGACAGCCACCAGACCAAACTGTGTAGCAGCCCAGTATATGTAGGGTCATTCTGTGAGTGACACATATGAGGATGGTGTAGAACAGATAGTCCATATGCTGGAATATTAAGCTAGCTTACCATATGTGGCTGTGACTGTGTTCACATTAGTTGTGGTTATGCACTTTCACACAGGTATATCTTACCCTGTGTTGTGACATGCCTGTTGAGCCTGCTATATATGCAGGTACATGTGCATTCCCCCATAGGAAATGTAGGCCAGTGTTAAGCCAGTCCGCCTGTAGCTTGCACAGTGCATTGTTACATGCCTAGCAGCTTAGTGTACTTACCCAGTAAAATTTCATGTGCAGATACTTGCCAGATGTACTGCTGCCATACCTCCCTTAAAAGTCATGTATGTCAGACAGAGCAGTGGGATACTGCACAGGTGTATGTCAATATCTAGTGGGTAGTATGTATGTACCAGCAGTCATTATGCATCAGGCCAGACAGGAGTGTGTGAATGCATAACCTCTGGTGGCAAATGTATACCTGTCGTTATGTGTTATACGCATCTACATGGCTGTCTACATTCATATTTTCAGGCATGGTACACATGTTGTGCACTAAGGGCTTATGTGTATACCTCTGGGCTGTACAGGGTGTGTCAGAATTTCCACATATATTGGCCAATATCTCTGCTGCAGTCCACAGGGGCATTACATGCTAGCAGCTGTACTTTACAAAGATTTCCTTAAGATGTCTGTCAGAAGCCAATTGCACACTTGTTATAAGCAGATGTGACCTTCCACACACATCATGTCTGTGAAGACAATCCCAATGACAGTAGCAATAGCGTACTAATATACCTGCTATACATACCTGGCATCCCTTTGCACTACAACTTTGGGACTATAGGCACTGGGGTAGGGCTACACTCCATGTCCAGGACATATGGTGGAAATATATGTACATATACTTATCCAGATAGCCATATATATATGATTACAAACGTGTAGTACTTCCAGTTACCACTGTCATGGCAACCACCTACTATAAATCTCTACATCATGTGGGTGTGGTCCCTTTACATTTCCTGTGTGATGGACATCCTTCCTGTGTGTGGGCATCAGTGTTACAGACAGCAGGTAGTAATACCTCTTAAAGGAGAACCTGCACACTCAGGGCAGCTACATATTCCTAGGAGGTTCAGGAACTGCAGACAGAGTGTGAGTCGAGTTGTGTTATGCTTTGTATAGCACTGGTGTTACAGGGTGTGTGTGTATAAACTACTTTACCTTGGAGTGCAGTCTGTCTGCATAGCTGTCAACTGTGGGCCTATCCTCTTGGTGGCCAGAGGTGTGCCTATCATGTGCTGTATGTCCACCACACAGGTCTTGTGTCAGATATTTCACTGGCAGTGTGTGTGTTGAGTGCTATCAGTACATGGCTACATCCATTTCTGTTTCTGACCTCAATACCCTGGCTAAGGCTATGTTGCAGACTATCTTGTAACACCAGCAACTTGCTTAGTGTATGGCAACAGTTCTCTACATGTGTGCCTGTGTCCCAGCCTCTGTCCTCCACCTACATATCAAGCTTTGCACATATGACATGCTGTTGGGGTTGTTCCATAATGGGCTGTGAGAATATCACACTGCCATTGCTGCCACCAGTCCACTTCTGTTGTATCCCCAACACATATGGTGGGGCTGGGGCCATATATGTGTGGGCATCACCTACAAAATACATGTGTACTCTTATGCACTCCAGAGGCCAGTGTATGTAACAGTGGTATATGGCCCTGTATTAATGAGTCTGGGGGGCACCATAAATGGCCTAGGCTGTTAAAATAAGTGGGGGCATCAGGGGTGAGCTGCATTAAGGTATCTGGATGTACAGTACTGTATACTTCACCTATACTGACATTACTTACATATCTTGGGTTAATGCAAGCCTACCACCTCTTGCCATACAGACTGTTCTGTTTGTCATTGTGCATGTGATGATGTAATTTATGCCTTGTTATGTAACAGTTACAACCCATTTGGTCACATGACATCTTCACCACCTACTGATTTTGTACAGAGTGTAGATAGAGGCTGCTGAACTATACACCTGCATTACATACTGTTGATAATTTGGTATCCTGTGTCCCAGTCTGTCCTCACTCTTGTACAAATCGAAGGGCTTGGCCTGGAGAACAACAGTTGTGAACCTTTCCAGATTACTGTATTAGTATAACTGTTTCACAGTTGCATTCCTCTGTTTATATGGATGTCAGTGTCTGAACAGCTATATGACATGGCATATAGAACTGTAATAGTACACAATGAAAGGTATTAAATTTCTGCCAACCTGTGTGTGGTATTTTCCCTATGACCTCTCTGTGGGTATATGTTGCAGGCAATGATTGTCATTTGCATGGGCGGCCTATACAGTGTCCAGTTGTTCAGGTGTTAACTGTAGGCATAGTGGCTGTTCCATATTGTGTGCATCTTCTACATATATCTGCATGTGTATATTATATATATATATATATGTATATTATATATATATATATATATATATATATATATATATATATATATATATATATATATATATATATATATATATACATACATACATACATGTATATATATATATATATATATATATATATATATATATATATATATATATATATATATATATATATATATAGATATATATATATATATATAGATATAGATATATATATATATATATATATATATATATATATATATATATATATATAATATATGTGCACATATGTATATATGTATCTGCATATCTGTGTCTGTATCCTAGGGATGTTGATGGCTTCCACAGTTTACATTTCCTATGGGAGGCAGACCGTACTGCATATGTCACCAATACCAGCCTGACATCATACAGGTGGCATGTAGTACTGTTAACATCATGTGCCTATGTTATGTCAGGTCCTGGTTAGTTGATCTGCAACACTTGGTAGTGTATTGCAGGGTGGACGTGTTTGGCTGTGGTGTGGGCTATTTGTACAAGACGTATAGTGTGTGGGGCCTCTCAACCCCATTAACAGTGCATGTGGGCATATATGTGTTTGTGCATGTGGACATCTGCCATTGCTATCCACAGATGTATGGCCATATATACCGATTATATATATATATATATATATATATATATATATATATATCTATATCTGCTTACATATATATATCTATGTCCGTATATACTTACATAGATGTATATCTGCGTACACATATGTAACTTGCTGTGTATATGTAGACATATAGGTGTACACACATACATCTGTCGATGTAGACGTTTGCATGTATATATGTTCATATATATTAATATATATATGTATATAGATTTAGAAATTATATATATATATCTACATATATTGATATGCTGTATCTGTTTAGATATTAATATATTTACACACATACATCTAGATGATGGTGTACATTCTCTGTACTGTTGCATGACTGGACTGGATGATATGTTTGTGAAAACATCATTATTATCCGTATCTGCCATGGCTTAGTGGTAAATCACTTTGTCTATGGTGTGCAGGGTCCTGGGTTCGAGCCTTGCAGGAATGGTTTGTTTTCTTGCTGGGAAGAACACGACCCGTTGGATACAAACTGGTTAAGGCACTTTTGGGCAGTTGTAAGTGGGTTTGTATGGCGGTAAGCGCTGCCTACACAGGTTAAGCAATATACAAGCTGACTGTAAGTTACTGTAACCGGAAGTTGGCACTGCATAGCTCTGCGCAAACCCATTTACAACTGCTTTAAAGTGCCTTAATCACTCTGTATCCAATTGGCAGTGTTCTGCCCAGCAACAAAATTAACAGCTCCTGCAAGGCTCGAACCCAGCACCCTGCACACCATCGACAAAGTGATTTACCAGTAAGCCATGGCACATATGAATAATCATGATGTTTTTACAAACATATCATCCAGCCCAGGTATTCAACACTATGGAGAACGTATTTCACCATGTAAATGTATGTGTGTGTGTGTGTGTGTGTGTGTGTGTGTGTATGTATATATATATATATATATATATATATATATATATATATATATATATATATATATATATATATATATATATATATATATATATATACATATTTATATTTAAATGGATATAACATATCTATATATATAGACATAGAAATATATACATATTTATATCAATATAAACATATATAGATAGATACGCATACATCTATATATATATATATATACATATATATATATATATATATATACACACATCCATATGTCCACATATATACAGCAATATATGTTTATATGTAAGCATATATATGGTTTAGCTTTGAAAGGGAGAAAATCATTTCTCCGAAAGCTGGAAGGTCGAAAGTAAGTTTTCAAGATTGCAAAATCTTGAAATAAATGCATCAAATGTGCAATGAGTGAATGTCACTATGAATTCGCTCATTGCAGATTCGGCATTTTGGGTGCGGATTGTACTATAGTAGGAATTGGGAAAAGGTCCCTTTCCCCACTATAATGTGATCTCAGAGTTAGAATATTAAAGTAGGGGATGTGGGGGACACAGCAAGCCCCCCTGCATTACGATATGTATTCCAAATTGCAGTTCAAAAATCAGTGAATCTGCTTTTCAATTTGCTGAGTTTCGAACTTCGGTACGATTTGAAATGACAGATTCGTCCTTTTGGTTTGCAGAAAGGGCCGTTGGGAGAAATGATTTTCTCCCTTTCAAAGGTAAACCCATATATATTTATATAGGTATATATGCACATACATCTGTAGATGAAATTGGGAACATAACCAAAATATATATGTCCACATGCACCATTAATCGGTTTGATAGACCCAAACAACGTACATCTGGCACAAATAGGTATCTCCCCCCCCCCCCACAGCCAAACATGTCTGGCCTGCAGTACACTACCAACTTTAACAGATCCCATACCCAGGACCATACACAACAAAGGCAGTACATGTTAACAGTACTCCATCCCACCTGTATGATGTCAGGCTTGCATCAGTAACATATCATGCCGTACAGTCAAGTGAAGTGTCATGCTTTGGGGAACCCCCTGGGCAGGCTCAGAAAGTAGCTGGGATCCCTCATACAATCCAACAGGCCTACACCTGACACTATATTCACCACTGTTGCCAAGGACAACCACAAATTCACCATGTCAGCTTTGAACTACCACCCAGTAGCCTGATGAGCCTGATCTGCAGGGACATGGAACATACCAACAGTGAACCCATGGCTAATGTCACTGGTAATCTTAAAATGATGGACCCCGCCAATGTTGGATTTGTCAAAGGCAGAGAATGCCACCTGAACCTGGTATACCTCCTTGAAGCAATCATGACAGATATAGATGAGGGTTAGGAGGTTCACACAGCCTATGTAGATCACAGCAGGCTTTTTTACACCATCCCACATGTAGGAATGTGTGTAGATGTTAAGGGATCTACCTCCGTTCACAGAATGTTTCCCCTAGGACTGCCTGGCAAATGCCATCATTCCACAGGTGCAATCCTGTGGACATACAATCCTTCACAGGTCTTAGATATGTTAATGCCCTCCTCCACACTGTAGTGTAGAGGTGTGCAGTAATACTGGGGTTACTATAACTCAGTGGGTGTGACTGTTGTGGACACATCCACCATCATTGCAGTTACTGTTGTGTCTATCCCCCCACATAGCTGTCTGTAATACTGTACAGTGTATGTTATCAGGTTGGTTAGTTGTTGTTTACACCATTCACAGTAGTAAAGTGCCTCACACCCTCCTAAGGGTAGGGCTATGCCACCGGCAGTGGCACACCCATGTTACTGATGGGAGGATCACAGTAGCATGGGGAAAGGGACATACACCCTGCTGTTAGCATGTTCAGTGTCATTCAAATACCAGACCACATATATACCAATGTGAGGTTGTACCTATCCTGTCTTCGTGGGATCGCATGGGCAACAGATATGTTACCTGCACAGGGACATACCTCCATGTGTACAGTCTTGTATCTGTACTGCATCCAAACCAAAGGCTCTGTGTGTTGTACCCAGCCATGTCATGCGTACCACCCACTACACTTACTGTAGAAGGCCTGTTGACTGTGTACTGTATCCACTGTAGAAGGCTTGCTGACACCACTACACCCATTAGCCATGTGGCACATGGACAACCACAAAACAATCAGAATAGATAATGGTGAAAACAATACAACATTGTTAATAACAGCTATAATGCATCATGGCTGCACGGCTACACCTTCCAGGATGTTAGCATTTCACTTTACTGCTGACAACATGCTACACAGCATTCCATTGCTACACTGTTGTACAGTCACCCTGTGCATCAGAACCATGTTAGCCTGTCCCTGCATCGTTGTTACGGATGACAGGATGTGGCACAGGTATCATCATATGCACAGGGTGTGTTGTTGGTTTGCCAGAGGCCTAGGCTGAGCCATACAATTGACACATGTGTGTGTGTGTGTGTGTGTGTGTGTGTGTGTGTGTGGGGGGGCTGAGTAGTGTTATGGGCCAATGGTGATGTTGTGTTCGCATGTATGTGGTTGCCTTAGGTTTGTTGTTGATGTGTGTGTCTGCATGCACACAGTTCCACCATGTGGCTGCCCTATACAGGGATTTGTGAGACAGCTGCAGACTGTACCTGGCAGGGTTTCCAGTTCACCATCTCCAGCCATGGACACGGGACCTGTGCCTGGCAGGGGTGCCACAGGCACTATCAGATACAAAGCTAGATAGGGTACTGTCCCCCGAGGTTGACAAAGGTCCACTGGATCCAGGTCCGTCTTGGGACTGGCCAGGGCCACGTGCATGTGGTCTGCTATGATGGTCTGTGGACAGCATGCCTCCACAGTGCTGGGGCTGGTACTGCCACTACAGGAGCATTTGTGACTGGTGGGACATCCACAGTGACCTTCAGCTGCTGATGTAGCTGGCATACATCCACGTGGCTCTTGCAACCCTCCTGCCCTTTCCTGATGTATGGACATGAAATTGTTGATGAGATCCAATGTATCACCCCACCGTCTATCCATGACCTCAGTGTAATTATGAATGGCACCTGCTAGGTCACGGATGCTATCATTTACAGAGGTGTGAGAAGCCCTCTGCACCCTTAGACCCTGTCTGGTGTACCGTTCCATTTGTGCCTGTGCCTCCATGACAGCCTGGAACATGCATGTGGTAGATATACATGTAGCACATCTGCCAGGGGCATGATGACCAGCAGTGCTCCAACAAGCACCCCTGAACATCTGCCTATGTGGTACCCTGCTGGACATCTTGCTATGGCTTCTGTGTCCTGACACACATGCCATGGATACCACAATGTTTTGGCCAATGCCAACCGTAGACTGTTTCTCAGCTAAGGCCAATGGTGATGAGGTATGTAGAGGCAGTGTGACTGTCTGCATGGATGGGGTGGATACTTGTGGGATGTCAATTGGTGGCCCAGCGTCAGCTCCTGGTGACTCTGCCTGTGCCTCAACACACCTATCCTCATGGTCACTGTCTGTATCAGTGACATCAGATTCCCTGCGGGAGGGACCCAGCCACACCTTGCCACCTGTGAGGGGAAAACAGGGAACAGACTGTAAGACCTGTACATCAACACTAAGTACACAAACACACACACACACACACACACACACACACACACACACACACACACACACACACACACACACACACACACGTGAGTGTGCAGACATGGACACACACAGACATACACACATGCAGTCGACATACATGACAACCCATACACTCCACCAGAAAGCACCTAGAGACAACTCCAGCACCCTCCTTACACACACAATAGCAGGTGATGGTGCAATACATTATCACACACAGACCTGTAATTGCACACATGTCAGCATGCAGGACATGTGGTGCTCAACAGCATGCAGTGCAACTGTAGTCAATCCCCATTATCAACATTATACATGACTGTGATGCATGGCTTCTGTTAGTAGGTGATGCACCTCACCATGGAACACACTGCACCCATGTCCACAGCATTGCTGTGCATCTGTTCAGCACCCTGGCATGTACTGTGCACCCTCTTCCCTGACATACCATGGTGCAACACTACTGCATATGTCAACACTACACATACCTGATATGTGACATAGGATCTAGGCAGTCAATTGCATTACAAGCCATATGTCTCAGTTGTGCAGATGCTGTTTGGGATGCATACTGTTTGTGGGTGCATATGTGTGCACGCACATCATGATGGTGTGTAGCTTTAACTGCTATGTGTACTACTGTGGTCACAATACCTGACAGGGGTATAGTAGCATGGGCTAGCATCATGAGCCAGTAGTTGGTCAGTCAGCCCTGCAAATGTTCCCCAAACCTGCATGTTTGCATACTAAACACGTGCACAGCCCTCGGAGGTCACACAGTACCATCACTAGTGCCGTGGAGTCAGGGTTATGTCTGCCACTCTTCATGACCTTGACTGTGTGCAGATACAGCCATTCTCAGTGGGTTTGTCTCTCCCCTCCAGTGCACTGTTGTGTTTCAGGATGACACACCCTCACCATCTTCTGCTACATTGCAAATGCTTGACATCTGTGGCCTACACATGTGTGTCATATTGCAGTATCCCAAACTAGCATCACCATGTGTACTGGCATATTCTCTGCCAATGCAGGGCAAACATGCAAGTGTACAGTGGCAGCAGCAAGGCACAGATGGGGATGTCATCCCTGGGTTGGGGTGAGTTGTGGATTGTGCAGCACATGTATCATAACTGCAACTTCATGGACTTCCCCAACATGGTGCTGGTAAATCAGAACACATTGCAACACATGGCTTTGGCAATGTCCCACCATTATGCATATCATATCTGTAGTGAGCCCTGGCTGATGTTGCCTATGGTACACATAGGTTCATAGGTGTGTACTAGTCTATTGGCCCTGGGGCCTACATAAGCCTAGCCACAGGGGTTCCCAGGCATGCACCACCCAATAATGTTATTCCCATGTGCTCTTGTCAGGCTGTGGCACAGACATACTACCCAGGATGAATTCCCCATTTCCCATCCAGTTGTCAAGTGTTTTTATAAAGAGGGCCAATGAGTAGCATTGCCCGACATGAATGGCTAGTCTGTTCCAGAGTGTGGAAATTCCCCAGAACAGGACCCTATCCTTCCAGTATGTTCTGTTTAATGTGTTTATGAGGTTTAGGACCCTGGATCATGTGTATGCAGAGGGACTTGGATTTCCTTATGTGTAGCATGTTCGACTGCTCTGTGTATGACATAGATGTGTATGTTAGGCAGATGTCACCTGTGCCTGGGCAATGTGCACTGGAGTGTAGCCACAGTTGTCTGAGATGGTCTATGTAGTGCATGTGTTTGAGGCTGGTAATCCCATTAGTGAGGTGTGTGCTCTGTCAGTGAACATGTACAGCATGCATTATGGGTAGGTGTGTTAGATGTGTACATGGCCTAAACCTTAGCCATGACATGCACAGTGTATTGCCAAGCATGACCTTAAACCATACTCATCAGCATCGGGCCGCTGCCTTGCTGGTATCCCAGAGGTACCTACATTGGGATGCGATAGAGATGATGTCAGTGGCCACAGCTGTGGCATTGCTACAGGGTGGGTGCAATATTACAGTAAAACAACAGCTGAAGTCCACAGTACTATAGATTATACACAACTGATTATTAGTACTACACAGCAACAGACTCTACATCTCACATATGCATGATCTACCTGTACAGATGCATATGCAACAGTGGACTACTGATATGCCCTGGAACCTTACCTGCATGCATGTAGGTAGCACCCACCTCCATGACCGTATAGGTCTGTAGCTCTTGTGGGCGGGTGGGTGCCACTAGGCTCATGAGCAGCTCCTCAACTCTGGTGAGGGGGGGTGGATGCTATGACCCCCGCCATTGAGAGGTGGTCACCCCGCACGGCAGTGGCACGGTAATGTACATGGTGGAGCAGGTCACTACAATGATGGAGGACCTGCTCATAAGTATGGCTGTGCATGCCCACTTCATTTACCCTGTGGACCACATCATTCCACATGGCGGTGCACTCATGCTGATCATGGCTTGTTCTGGAGAAGAGCAGCTGATAGTGCTGGATGAGGCTGTTTAGTATGATGTCATCCTCAGCAGCACTGTAGACTGGATTACTTTGATGTACCATTGTCCCTGAAAGCCATAAAGATGGAAATATGTCTGAGCAACTCATATGGCATGGTTACCATAATACAATACACATATCAGTCTCCCACCACCATATCAGCTCCAACTTAATGTTCACACAACGCAAGTGGTATGGCTCCAGTTTATCTACCATTGGGACATATATTGTATTGTACAACACTTTCTGCTATGTGTTTATAGACATGCTCCCTGTAGGGACACTAGAGTTGCTGGCCTGTTACAGAGTATTTCACCTGCATGCCATTGTCATGGCCACTATGTTTCCACATATGCATGGGGAATGCTTGCTATGTGATTGCTACACATCTGCCATTCTGTGTTATTGGGGATATCTATGCATGCTGTTGGACATGTTCTGGGATTGCGTGTACTATTACAACCCACATATGTTCAATGACAGTGACACAGTAGTATGTGTAAGGGATATTTGCCAGAAGGAACACCTCTCCCACCTAATGTGGACATGTTACAAGGCCACATCACATCCCTGATCCACCATGGAACCTCATTATCTACTGTTCCTGCACTACATTTATGTGAACCACCTCAGGGAATGGTGCCCCCCCCAAGGAGCACACACAGATATATTTCTGTCACCCACAGGTAGGTCTAGGGTCTGGTGCATAGGGAGCTCCACAGACACATGGAGTATGTGCTACATCACCTGGAGGCATGCAGTACATATACGCAAAGTTAGACATGCATGCTCCTCCTGCTCAGCCCATAGCCCAGGCACCTTTATGACCATGTAGATGCTGTTGTGTCTGTCTATGGGTGGGCACATTGGTCCCTTTGTTCCCATATGGGAGCTCAATGGCCTCCACATTCCAAATGAAACTACTCATCCACAGTGTTTACCCACCACGTGTCATATACCAGCCCTGTATGCTGTCTTGTTTGTCATCCAAAATAATCTACATACCAATATGTGCCTACTACCCTTTACCAGCATAGATATCCCACCTTCTCAAACAATTGCGATATGTTCCCAACATGGGTTACACACCACACTCCACAGTCCATTTTGCAGCCATGTATTGGTGTGTAGATATGTTGTGTATTGATGTGTGATGTTCTCTCACACATGTCGTGGCAGGGGACATGTATTGACACACATATATATATATATATATATATATATATATATATATATATATACACATATACGTGTCAGTATTATGTATATGTGTGTATGTGTGTGTTTGTGTGTGTATATATATATATATATATATATATATATATATATATATATATAGATATGTATATATATATATATATATATGTAGACATACACACACACATACATATATGTATACATATATATATATATATATATATATATATATCTATACATACATATATGTATACATATATATATATATATATATATATATATATATATATATATATATGTATGTATACATATATGTGTGTGTATATATATATATATATATATATATATATATATATATATATATGTATGTATATACATATGTACATATATGTGTAGATATCATTTTGTGTTGTTTATATACCTATATATATGTATAACTGTCTGAGGTTCTGTAGACATACACAGCTGTGAATATATATCACACATATATTTATCTGTATGTTGGGTGCATGCAAACATCTGGTCCACACTCTTGTACCTCTTTTTTCTTCACAGCTGAACTGTTCTACCTTGCTGCAACACAGACAGGTGTCAGATGTGAACACAGACTAACATTGGGGTTATATATGGTGACAGATTTTAGATAAGCATATTATACAGCTATGGCAGTTGAGCATGCTATGGTACACATTAACATGACTGTCCTGCAGGTGTTGTGCTCTCACACCTATGCGTCTATCATGACAGTATTAATACCACCACCAGCCATTGGCTACAGTAAAGTACAGAACACAGATATCATGGGTCCCATCTTTGTTATTCACTGCTGATCTGCACAGTTGACAGGTATGTCCCACTGCACACAGGGACAGACATTATTGTCTAGAGCAGTTGTTGAGCAGAACATCATTACAGGAACAGCTACTGATGGCACATATAAATAATTTCACATTATAAATCCTATTATTCTATACCAAATACTACATGCAAGTAAATACATATATGTTTCACATACCTTTTATGTTTTTTCTGCTGTAACAATTCCCTGAGCTTTGTTATTTGTTTTTAATTTATGTTTTTTTTTTAATTTTATTTTTCTCTCTCTCTCTGTCTCTCCAGTAAAGTGATTGAGCTGGTTTGAATAGATTGCAGCATGCCTTTGTAGGTATTGCACATGATCAGGTGATGGACTCTGCACCAGTCAGTGTCCACCATTTGCTAATTGCATGCAGCCTGCTGTGCAGTACTTCAGATAATCACGGTTATGGCAACCCAGTACTATAAATTGCTGACTTATGTGGGCGTTGTCCCTTCACCTTTCCAGTATGGAGGACATCCTTCCTGTCTGTGGACATCAGTGTTACAGACAGCAGGTAGCAGTACCTCATACAGCAGAACCTGCAGACACAGGCCAAATACACATTTGGGTAAGGTTCCAGACCAAAAGACAGCATGAGTAGTGTTATTGTGTGCATTGTATCTTGCTGGTCTTACAGGGTTTCTGTGTACATGGTACTTTAGCATGAAATGTAGTCTGTCTGCATAGATCTCAACTGTGGGCCTATCCATATGATAGCCAGAGGATTGGCTGTTAGGTTTTGTCTGTGCACCACACAGGTCTTGTCTCAGATATATCAGTGGCATTCTGTCTGCTGGGTGCTATCAGTACATGGCTACATCCATTTGTATTTTGATATCGTATTCCTGCATAAG
>NC_056731.1:289070572-289123072 GCF_019279795.1 Protopterus annectens | reverse complement strand
GCGCTGCTTTGCATGAGGGTAAGCAATGCTAACCTCTGGTTACATATGCTTACAGAGAGTTGGCTTCAATTTTGCTATACCTGTGTGTGCATTGCTTACCCCCACAGAAACGGCCTTAAACCTGCTTACTAGTGCTTAAGAGTGCTTACTACCTCTTACTACCACTTACTAGTGCTTAAGAGTGCTTACTACCGCTTACTAGTCCTTAACAGTGCTTACTACCTCTTACTACCACATACTATGGTTCTTAGGGAGGTGGGAAATTTGAATACATGTATCGAGTTATCATTAATTACACAGTTTACCTTCCATTTGTATCTGTGATACTGTATGGGTCACGTGATTATCTGTGGACTTTGCAACATTATCACACTGACTCCTCACATCTACATTAAATGCAGTATTGCAGTTCAGAAATATATGTTATTTATTAGGTTATACAATAAAAATATTTATCATAGAAAGTGATTTGGAAGGGAAAATGGAATGTACTGCAGGGGGACTCGGACCGGGTGTGACTGCTTGTAAGGCGAATGCTCTGCCCACTACACTATTGTTGTACTGCTTCATTTGCATATATCTTGCTTTTTATCCTCTTTCTGCTATTTAACCTGTATTAACCATAGCTAAGCGATGGGCAAACCTGTGCACCTATGGTTAAACTTCGTCCATTTTATTAAAAAAAAAATCCTTTTTATTTTTCTTCTTCAGTATTGCTTTTATACATGTGGGGGGATTTCGCTGGGGATATACATACATCTATGAGCAGTCTCCCTCATTGTTTACTATCATTCTGCAGTCCTTCATTGCAGGGGCATGTATATTGTGAGAGCTCTGCTCTCAGACATGCCCCCTGCACTCGTCCATGCTCCCTGTAGGATTAGGAGCTCAGGCAGCACGCCTTCATTAATATGCATGGCACGCTGCTGTGCTGTGCCTAAGTGGCCACTTCTGTGCAGGACTAGACAAGTCCTACATGGAAGATTAGTAAATCTGGGAGAAAAAATTATGCATAAACTATTGGAGAAAGAGCAAAGAAAAAAAAAAACACAACAGAAAACAAGTATACAGTATGTGTGAGCAGTAAAAATGCAAGTTTGGACAGGTATGAGGTTTGGGACTCTGTCATAACACCTCTGGGTGTCAAAGCAAAAGAGGTAAGAACATTTATTTTAATTAATAAAGAGACTTTTGTGACTTGATATTTGAGACTGGGCAGGCCATGTAAAATTTATGGGTGCATATGAGCAAAAGAAAAATATTTATCCATGGTTAGAATATGTGGTGCAAGGTATTTACAGACATGCAAACTGAAGTTGAAACAAAATAACTGAAAGAATATTTGTTAGCTATTTGTAAAGAAGTAATGGACACTACAAAAATATGTGATGAAAGAGAACTATGGACTGGGGTGGGAATGTGGAGTAATACTGAAAATGATAATGTTATGCATGCGCTTAGTATTATTAATGTTCAAGGTAATAGGGGTTTTGTGAAATACAGGGGTCTACCAGAGACTTGTTATTTTTTTGGAAATAAATGATCATTTAATCATGAATGTGATAAAAAAAAGATGTTATTTATGTGGTAAAACAGGGCATAATGCAAAAAATGTGGCAATACTGGTCATTCATGTTTAGAATGTGAAATGAATGTGCGAGAAAATGAAGTTATACAGGAGAAAGAGACAGAAAATGTACAAAAAGATGTGATTGATAAAGAGCTTATACATGAAGTTAAAGAAAGTAACAATAAAAAAGAAACAGAGGAGACAAGTGAAGAAGAAGCTGATTGGCACACAGTAAGAAATAAAAATAATTTGATTGGGAAAAGAGTTGAAAGGAAAAGAAAATTAAAAATATAATGCTTAGAAAAAATAAAAAAAGAAAAAGATAAACATTTTATTATACTAACTGTTCTTAAAAGCTGAAACTATTAGCTTTAAATGTGAACGGTATGAAAATATTAAGAGGGGAATAGGAATATTACAATGGTGTGGTGCAGTAGATGCACATATTATTGTTTTAGAAGATTTCAGATTATTAACAGAAGAAGAAAGAACACAAACTGAAAAACTTTAGAATGGTGTGGTAGTTTGGAACATGGGGAAAGAAACATGCTTGGAAATATATATATATATATATATATATATATATATATATATATATATATATATATATATATATATATATATATATTATGTTAAAAAAGCATTAAAATATTAGATGCAACCATAGTAGAATTAGGATGAATTATGGTAATATACTTGTGATGGAAAAATATGTGTACAGAATTGTAGCTTTATATGCATATGTAACAAAAAAAAAGAGCGAACGTATGTTTAAAAATATTCTTGAATATGTTTGTGTAAATATGGACATTATGGTGGTGGGTAATTTTAATTGTAGTTTAAGAAAACATAAGAGCAATTGTGATGTTAAAATGGTTAAAGAAATTATGAGATGTAAGTTAAGTGCATGGGAGAATAAAAACTGGACCTATAAAAATAATGAAATTAGGATAGAAATTGATTATTTTTTAATATCTGATAATTTAAAAGTTATTAAAAAGGAATTCAGTATGTTGGATTTTCCGATCATGTGGCTATATGGGTTAAAGTATACATCAAAATGAAGAATATATAAGAATAGGAAAAGGAATAAGAGAATTAATGAAAAGGAATTTGATTTTAGAAAAAAAACAGAACTTATGGAATTATGGAAAAATAATGTTGATATGAGAAGATTATATGAGAATTGGACTCTTTGGTGGCTTAATTTTAAAGAGAAATATACAAATGTGTTTTCAGAATGTATAAGGAAGAAAAGAAGAAAAGAAAAAGAGAGATATAATATATTAAGTCAAGAAACATTTAGAGAACAAAAATTCCTTTTATGAAAAGAAAGAGAACTATATAAAAATGAATCAAATTAAAATTAACTTGTTATATAAACAAAAATATTGTTTACAAGGAAAGAAAGAAGAGGTAGCACCATATTTAAGTAAAATGATAAAAGAAGGAAAATAAGACAATTAAAAATAAAAAAGGTAAGCAAAGAAGATAGCAAGAAGGACTATAAGAAATAAGTAAATAATATGTATTGGAATTATTTGTTAAAAGAGAAGAAAATATAGACCAAATTTATAAAGGTGAAAAATTAAATAATGAAGATATAATGAGTATTTAGAATAAAAAATAACAATGAAAGAATTAAATGAAATTCTAAAATATATTAACATGAATTCTGCAACAGGACTGGATGGAATTGAATATTGTATGTAAAAAGAAATGAAAGACTGGAAAAAACTAATTTTTATAGACGTTATGAATGAATGGTCAGAAACTGGAATTAAAGAGATATGTACAGGAGTTATGAAATGTATATTTAAACAATGAACTAAAGAGGAGATAAAAACTGGAGGCCTATGACATTGAATAATATGGATTATAACATTTTTATGTGAATAATAAAAGGTTACAAAAAATATGCCCAAAATGTATTTGGCAGAAAAGGAAAAGGAAGTCAAGAGTTATTGTGGATAATAAGAGAAATAGTTGATAATATCATAAATAAAAATGTAGAAGTGACGGTTATGATATGGGGATATAAGTAAAGCCTATGACAATATTCAGTATATATCATTATGGGGAATTTTGCAGGCATATAATATAAGCAAAAAACATTACAAGTAATACAATCTGTTTATGAAAGGAACTATGTGAAACTAAATTTAAATGGCTGGATTGGGGAAGAAATTAAAATTAGAATGTGGAATAAGGCAGGTCTGCCCAGCTAGTAGTGTAATTCTCATTAGTTATGAATGTACCAGTGAAAGAAATTAATAAAATGTGAAGTAGAGGTGGATACAAAATGATGAAGTACAGTTGTCAATAATGAATAGTTATGAGGATGATATTGTATTAATTGTTAAAAAATAAGGTTTGGTTGGAAAAGTAAATGAAAAATTAAGAAGAAATTTAAAAAATGGTTTAAGTATAAATAAAGAGAAAAATAAAGGATTTGGTTTTGAAGGTATGATAGGAGGTATTGAGTTCAATGAAAAATATATAGATATATTGGGAATAATTTTTGGAAGGAATGACTACAGACAACAACAATGGGATAATGTACTCAAAGAAGTAAAGGATATGACTAATTTTTGGAAATCATATAGATTTTCATATAGAAAAAAGCACACTTATTGAACACCACGGTAATAGGAAAAATGCTTATGTTGCTAACATCTATATGATTACTATTAAGTATGAAAAAAACTAATGATTATAATTTCTTTTATATGGGGCTCCAGTCAAGAGAGGGATTCTATATATGAAAGAAGAGCATGTAGGCTTGGGTTTAATAAATAGTACATGCACCATCTTTAATTTTATATAAGGTATTAAAAGGAAGTATGAAGGAAAATAAAACTTGATAGAAATTATACTGTATTATAAATACAAAGAAACGTGAGAAGGAATGAAAGTTTAAAAAAAGTAAAAGTATTGTGAATAAAGAAATGAAAGAGTAACAAAACAAAATTGTGTTATGGAAAATAAAACATAATATATGTGAAAAAATAGAAAGGAATGGTGTTTAAGTATTATGAAAGCATTTTATTACATTGCTCCATGGAAATATTTAGAAATAGAAAAGAAAAAAGCCATAATGATCAGATATAATAGCTATAAAAATATTAAAGAATGTAATGATTTTATGGAGATTGTCTATTAGAAAATTGTCAGTTAAGACAAATAAGCCATACAAAAAAAGGAAATCAGAATAGGTAATAAATGTGGAGAATTTGAGACTGCTGAGCATATGTTTTTGAAATGTGAAAGAGTTAATAATTTTTGGAAAGAAATATGTAAACATAAAAGGGTGAAAAGTTTGTTAAATCTGAGCATGTAAATATGGACATAGTATTTTGTTATTATGGTGCATGAAAACAGGGAAAAGTGAAGAAAATGGACAGAATAATATTTTATGTTTCATGGACTATATGGAACAAGAGACTAAATGAAATGAAATACAATAGAAAATGAACTTTGACAAAGATTTTGGAGAAAATAATGATTTGGTTGTGGATAAAGGAGTGGGGAGGGAATGTTTAAATTGATGTTTACAATGCATGGGGATATGTAAATAGATGTAAATAACAAATATTTAAATAATATGTAATCAATAAAAAAATTACTTTTGGTAATCAGAGGAAGAGTTTATCTGTTACACATCCTGACTTCCTGTTTCCTGTTTAGGCATAGAGGCAGCCAGGAGAAACAGGGAGAAAACATGGCTGATTCAGTTTTTCCTGAAACTGGAGTGAAAGTTGCTGAACATCCAGTTGAAATGGTGGAATCACTACCAGAAGTTTTTTGTGATGATGTGGGTACAGAAAAAACAGTGACATTAGAAGAAAATGAGATTGTAGCTAAAACAGAGATGGATTCAGAGGAAAACTTTCAGAGGAGATTGAAGGAGAGACATTTACTTCTGAAAAATGCATAATTACAACCCTCCAATTGGGGGGGGGGGTGTGGGATGATTATTTGGAAGAAATGGTAAACCAAAGTAATCCAGAAAATGGAGCAGCAATTTTATAGAGTAACATCATGCAAAAAATAGAAGAAAAAGGAGATGACTAGACTGTGTCAGAGAAAGTTCCAGAGACAAAAAACATACGCACAAACTGTTGGAGAAAGAACAAAGAAGAAATAAAAGAAAACAAAAAAAAAAGAAATATACAGTACATGTGAGCACTAAAAAAGAAGAAAGTTTGGACAGGTATGATGTTTGTGCTCTGTCATAGCACCTCTGGATGTCAAAGCAAAAGAGGTAAGAACATTTATTTTAACTAATAAAGATACTTTTGTGTAACTTGATATTTGAGACTGGGCTGGCCATGGAATTTTTTTAGGGGTGCATATGAACAAAAGAAAAATATTTACCCATGGTCAGAATATGTGGTGCAAGCATTTTATAGACAAAAAAAAAAGAATAATGATCCAGTTTAGAACTGAAGTTGAAGCAAAAGAACTGAAAGAACATTTGTTAACTATATGTAAAGAAGTAGTGGACAATACAAAAATATATGATCAAAGAGGACTATGGACTTGGGGATGAGAATATGGAGTAATACTGAAAATGGAAAATTATAATGTTGTGCATGTACCTAGTATTATTAATATTCATGGTAATAGGGGTTTTGTGAAATACAGGGGTCAACCAAAGACTTGTTATTTTGGGGGGAAATGATAATTTAATCAATGAATGTGAAAAAATATGTTATTTATGTGGTAAAATGGCATAATGCAAACAAATGTGATTTGAACTGCAAAAATATGGCAATACTGGTCATTCATGGCTAGAATGTGAAATGAATGTATGAATGTGCAAGAAAATAAAAATAAAAATGAAGTTATACAGGAGAAAGAGATAGAAGAATGTGTCATACAAGAAAATGTGCAAAAGGATGTAACTAATAAAGAGTTTGTACATGAAGTTGAAGAAAGAAACAAGGAAAAAGAAACAGAGTAGACAAGTGATTAAGAAGCAGGCTGGTGTACAGTAACAAATAAAAATAATTTGATAGGGAAACAAGTTTAAGAAAAAAAAAAGAAAATTCAAAAATATGCTTGGAGAAAAGATAGGAAAGAGATAACTTTATTATACTAACTGTTCTTAAAAGCTGAAAATATTAGCTTTAAATGTAACTGTTCTTAAAAGCTGAAATATTAGCTTTAAATGTGAACAGTATGAACAATCTTAAGAGGAAAATAGGTGTATTACAATGGTGTGCTGTAGTAGATGCACACTTTATTTTTTTAGAAGATATCAGATTATTAACAGAGGAAGAAAGAACACAAACTGAAAAACTTTGAAATGGTGTGGTAGTTTGAAACATGGGGAAAGAAAGATGCTCAGCCATATGTTTACAAATAATCTCCATAATGCTACAACTCTAGCCACCCTTATACAGTATGCAGACAACTCCACTGTCATATGTTCTGCCCCCAACTCTACCAGAACTACAGAACATAACCCAAACATCATTCAGTGCTTTTAAATCATGGTTGGCAGATGCCCAATTAATCTTGAACCCAAATAAAACTAAACTCATGCTCTTCCACTCCACTAAATTCAAAACCCAATCCACTTACTTCAACATCACATCCCATAATAAGACTTTGATTGAACCAGTACCATCCACACAACTTCTCAGTGTTGTTATTGATCAAAAGCTGAAGTTTGACTTACACATTGCCCAGACTGTACAAAAAGTACATCAGAAAATAGATACCTTGTACAGATACAAAAACTACCTAACCACAAACTCCAGAATAACCACAGCCAGAATTCATCTTCTGTCAACTTTACTGTACACCTCACCCATCCTTACCAACCTCTCCAAATCAGAACTAAGCAAGCTAGATGCCTGCTATAATAGGATAGCTAAATTTTCCACTAGCTGTCCTCCTAGAACCCATCACTTTAAGTCCCTAAGACAACTATCTTGGTTAGAACTACCCCACCAACTCATTCTCACACAACTCTCTACTGCCCACCAAATGTACTATAAACCTGATAAAACACCAGCACTACACAGCCTTTTCAATCCTCATATAAGTACCCATCCAATAAGATCCATTAATAAAGCTTGAATTGAAGTAACCAGGAGTAAAATAGCTCAGGTGACTCTCTATACTCCTACTACATTGCTAAACTGTGGAATTCCTTACCACTTGAAATTAGAACTATAACTAGAAACCACGAAAGTTGCTGCAAAGTACGCTACGTGCTCAACGAAACTTCAAAGTAGCCAAATGGATAATTCCACTTTTTATTAGAACATAAACACAGAATAAACGCTCTTCAAAACAATGACAGCAATACGCATTTTCATCTCACTATGTGAGACTTCATCAGATGTAAGGAAGTTGTGCAAAGAAAAACATTTAAATACCCTATTACCCTTCCAATTAAGAAAAGGTACCAATAACATTTGTTCTCCACTTTTTAAAAAAAACCTATCAGCTTAACTTACTCATGAATATTCATAAGTGTTACATCCATTATTCAGAATCACCTCCGTATACATTGAACTCCGTTCTAAAGACGGACATCCAAAAGTACTCTATTATTTATGTTGAACCTTAATAAAAACACTTGAGGTGTTCTTAAAAGCATGTGAAAAATATAAGCATAGGTTAAATTCAATACATACACAATGTATCAGATCAAAAGACATATTAAAAACGCATCAAAAATATTTAAAAAATATGTAAACTACATTGTCTATCTAAATGTGCAAAATTTGATGTGCAGAATTGAACTCCGTTCTGAAGACGGACGTCCATGTGTACTCTATTATTTATGTAGAACCTTCATACAAAACACTTGAAATGCTCTAAAAGCATGAAAACATTATTATAAATGTAAGTGAAATTCAATACATATACAATATACAAGATCAAAACACATGAATAAAAACGCATCAAAAATATTAAAAAATATATATAAACTCCAGAATAACCACAGCCAGAATTCATCTTCTGTCAACTTTACTGTACACCTCACCCATCCTTACCAACCTCTCCAAATCAGAACTAAGCAAGCTAGATGCCTGCTATAATAGGATAGCTAAATTTTCCACTAGCTGTCCTCCTAGAACCCATCACTTTAAGTCCCTAAGACAACTATCTTGGTTAGAACTGCCCCACCAACTCATTCTCACACAACTCTCTACTGCCCACCAAATGTACTATAAACCTGATAAAACACCAGCACTACACAGCCTTTTCAATCCTCATATAAGTACCCATCCAATAAGATCCATTAATAAAGCTCAAATTGAAGTAACCAGGAGTAAAATAGCTCAGGTGACTCTCTATACTCCTACTACATTGCTAAACTGTGGAATTCCTTACCACTTGAAATTAGAACTATAACTAGCTTAAAAATTTTCAAGCATCACATTAAAGCCCACCTGACCAATTCCTGGACTTGTACATGTACTGGGCATGGGTAGCCCAAACCATGGATCTAGCTGATTTTAAAATTGTAATTGCATATGTAATGAGCATTGAATTTAAATCATATGACTACCTTATGTTTTTCTTCCCTTCTCACTGCTACTATCTATCAGATTTTAAGTCTTCAGTTTGCTATGCTACCTGTATATAAGACTAAGTATCGTAATTGCACTCTTATTGTATACAATGTCACTACCTGCTACTACTGTAAGAACTGTCTTCTAGAAGCATTCTTATGCAAGATTATTGGTCTTGTCTCCCACTTGACCAATTTATTTTGTTCTGGTCTTTTTACCATTATGAATGTCTGTTACTATTTATTTCTTTATTGTATTATACAATTTTCCTTCTACTAGCAAAATAGTTTACTAACAATGGAGCTTTTCTCCTCGGGCCTCCGCTGAAAAAGGGTTTTATGCCCAGTCAGACTCTCCTGGTAAATAAATGTAAAATAAATAAATAAAATAAATGTCAAGAAAGTATTAAAATATTAGATATAGCCATAGTGGAACTAGGATGAAGTATGGTAATAGACGAGATAGAAAACTGTGTTTATAGAATTATAGCTTTATATGCATATGTAACAAAAAAAAGAAATGATGTTTAATATATATTCTTGAATATATTTGTGCAAATATAGATATTATAGTGGGTGATTTTAATTATAATTTAAGAAAAAATAAGAGCAATTGTGATGTTAAAATGGTTAAACAAATTAAGAGAAGTGGAAAGTGAAGTTGATTATTTTTTAATATCCGATAGTTTAAAGCTAAAGAAAAAGGAATGAAGTATGCTTGATTTTGGGATCATGTGGCTATATGGGTTAAAGTACAGGAGAATTAAGAATATGTAAAAATAGGAAAAGGAATGAAGATAATTAATGAAAAGGAATTAGATTTAGAAGGGAGAAATAACTTATGGAATTATGGAAAAATTATATGAATATCAAAATGTTTTATGAGAACTGGACTGTTTGGTTGCATTAATTTTAAAGAGAAATAGAAAAACGTTCTAATAGAATGTATAAGGAAGAAATAAAGAAAAGAAAAAGAGCTATAAGATATTAAGTCAAGGAACATTCAGAGACTTATTGCAGAAGAAAAAAATCCTTTTATGAAAAAGAAAGAGCAATATATAAAATGAATCAAATTAAAATGAACAACTTGTTATATAAACAAAACTATTGCTTACAAGGAAAGAAAGAAGTTGTAGTACCATATCTGAGTAAAATAATAAAAGAAGGAAAAAATAAGAGGATTAAAAAATAAGGAAGGTAAGCAAATAAGGCAGCCAGACCGAAAATGAAAAAATAATTAATGAATATATATTGGAATTATTTGTTAAAAGAGAATAAAACATAGAACAGATTTATAAAGGTGGAAAATTAAATAATGAAGATAATGAGTATTTAGAACAGAAAATAACTATAAAAGAATTGAATGAAACTCTAAAAGATATTAACATGAATTCTGCAACAGGAGTGGATGGAACTGAATATGATATGTATAAAGAAATGAAGTTATGAATGAATGGTTAGAAACTGGAATGCACAAAGGTGAGCCATCTGCAGACCCTGGAAAGTACAGACCCATAAGTCTCACTAGTCTTATATGTAAAGCCATGGAAAGAATTATCATGAAAGTGATCAATAGAGATATAGTAAACCTCCAGACACTGGACCCAACCCAGTTTGGTTTTGTCAAGGGCGGATCATGCCTACTCAACCTGGTGGACTTCTTTGAGTAGGTCACCAAAGCAATGGATGAGAGCAAAATCATTCACACTGCCTACCTTGACCTGGCCAAGGCATTTGACACAATACCCCATGCAATCATTGTTGACAAACTCAGGAGGTTAGGTACAAACTCGTATGTCACCCAGTGGATAGCTAACTGGCTCACAGACAGGACCCAGGAAGTTAGAACTGGGGAGTCCACCTCTACAAAGAGGCCAGTCACAAGTGGAGTCCCTCAGGGATCAGTCCTGGTACCAATTCTTTTTGGCATTTACTTCTCAGAAGTCAAGGCCAATATCAGTGTTCTCTGTCAGAGTAAATTTGTGGATAATTGCAAATTAGGAGCGGTCATTGAATCTCACACTAACAACAATGTTCTCTGGCAGGGGCTGACACAGACAAACAACTGGTGTCAGACCCATGGACCAATACTAAATACCAAGAAATGCATTATAGTATCCTTTGGGAAGTCATCCATCCCTGGTAACATATTGACAACTCACCCCTTAGACCTGACCCAGTAATCAGGGATTTAGGGACATACATACATAGTAATCTAGCCTTTGACCATAATCTCTCTACAGTGGTAAGGAAATCATTATTTGTTGTTCAACTTATAAACAAAGGTATGACATCTAAGTCCAAGGAAGTCATTGTTCCACTGTATTTGGCATTCATTAGGCCTATCATTGAGTACAATGCCCTATTTGGTATGTACCTAGCCAGAAATATCCAGCAATTGGAATGTTCACAGAAGTTCCTCACTAAAAGAATACAGGGCATAAGTAAAATGTCCTATGCAGACCACCTCAATGCCCTATCTCTGTATTCTGTCTCCTACAGGCTTTTGAGGGGAGATCTATGCCTGGAATACAGGGCATTGTCAGACCACACTCTGAGGGACCTCCTGCATATCCACAAAACATACAGCATGAGAATTATCCATTCTAAAAATTTACCCATTGCCTGTGATATAAAGAGGACCCACTGGAGAGATAGGTATGTATTCCAGAGACTACTGCATCTATGGAATAGGCTCCCCATCCACGTGAAGCAGAGTTCCTCCCTAACCCAATTCAAGTGCAAGTTGGACAATGGGATGCAAAGCCAGAAATTCATCCTTGGTTTGGCATGTCTATCTTTAATGGACACAAGTAACCTACAAATGTTTCATCTCCCAGGCCCATGCTTGCACTTATCAAGGGTATCAAAACTTGTCAAAGATTTGGGATGCATGTTTAGGCTTAAAAAGGCCCTCGTAGACATTAGCTTAGGAAAAACCTATGAACCTTAGAGAAAGAGATATGTACAGGAATTATACAATTTATATTTAAAAAAGGAAATAAAGACAAGATAAAAAAATTGGAGACCTATAACAGTGAATAGTATGGGTTATAACATTTTCAAGAGAATAATAACAAAAAGGTTACAAAAAGTGGATAGAATATATGACTAAAATGTATTTGGAAGAAAAGGAAAATGTAGTCAAGAGTTACTATGGATAATAGGATAATAAGAGAAATAATTGTAGAAGTGAAGGTTATAATGGGGTATATAAGTAAAGCTTATGATAATATTCAACATAAAGCATAATGGGGAATTTTGCAGGCATATAATGCAAGCAAAAGAATATTAGAAGTAATAAAATCAGTTTATGAAAGAAACTATGTGAAGCTAAATGTAAATGGCTGGAATGGGGAAGAAATAGAAATAGAATTTGGAATAAAGCTGGGCTGCCCAGTTGGTAGTATAATTTTCTATTAGTTATAAATGTAATAGTGAAGAAAATTAATAAAATGTCAAGTAATGGTGGATGCAAAATGACGAAGGAAGTACAATTGTCAATAATGTATAATTATGAGGATGGTATTGTATTCATTGCTAAAAATAAAGTATGGATGGAAGAAGTAAATTAAATATGTAGCATGAATTAAAAAATGTTTTAAGTATAAATAAAGAGAAAAGTAAAATATTTGGTTTTGAAGGTATGATAGGAGGTATTGAGTTGAATGAAAAATAGATATATTAGGAATAATATTTGAATGGAATGAATGTAGACAACAACAACAATGGAATAATGTACTCAAAGAAGTAAAGGATATGACTATTTATGGAAATCATGTAGATTTTCACATAGAAAAAAAACACACTTGTTGAACACCATGATAACAGGAAAAATGCTTATGTTGCTAGCATCTATATGATTCCTATTAAGTATGAAAAGGACCTAATGATGATTATATTTTCTTTTATATAGGGCTGTATACTGAATCCAGTCAATAGATTTTTCTCTACATGAAGGATTGGATTTAATAAACCCAATAGTACATGCAGCATCTTTAATTTTATATAAGGTACTAAAAGGAAGTATGAAGGAAAATAAAAACTTGATAGAGATGATACTATATTATAAATACAAAGAACTATGGGAAGGAATGCAAGTTAAAAACAATTAAAAGCAATGTGAATGAAGAAATGAAAGAGTAACAAAACAAAATTGTGTTTTGTAAAATAAAGAATATATTTGAAAAAATAGAAAGGAATGGTACTTAAATATTATGAAAGTATTTTATAGTATTGATCTATGGAAAGATTAGAAATAGATAAGAAAAAAGCTATAATGATGATGTAATAACTATAAAAAGATTAAAGAATGTAATGACTCAGAAAATTACCAGTTAAGGCAAATATGCCATACAAGAAAAAGGAAGATAGAATATGTTATGAATGTGGAGAGTTTAAGACTTCTGAGCATGTGTTTTTGAAAAGTGAAAGAGTTAATCATTTGTGGAAAGAAATATGTAAACATAATAGGGTGAAAAGTTTTTTTAAAATTTGAGCAAATAAATATGGACATAATAGAATTTGGCTATCATGGTGCACAAAAACAGGAATAAGTGAAGAAAATGGACAGAATAATATTTTATGTTTCATGGACTATATGGAATGAGGCGGCCACGGTGGTGCAGAGGTTAGCGTTGCTGTCTCACAGCAAGAGGTTTTCTGGTTCGATTCTCAGCTGGGGTGCCTTCTGTGCGGTGTCTGCATGTCCTCCCTGTGGTCGTGTGGGTTTCCTCTGGGTACTCCGTTTTCCTCCCACATCACAAAGACATGCAGTAGGTGGATTGGACACTCTAAATTGGCCCTAGGTGTGCATGTGTGTGCTTTCTGTGGAAGGTTGGGCGCCAGGCTGGCAACTCGACACTGTAAAACTCCACTGCCAAACTCCACTGCCAATCATGAGTGGACAGGTGATCCGCTGTGGCAACCCCTAACCGGGAAAAGCCGAAAGAAGAAGAAGAAGATGGACTATATGGAACGAGAGACTAAATGAAATCAAATACAATGGAAATGGACTTTGACAAAGATTCTGGAGAAAATAATGTTTTGGTTGTGGCTAAAACAGTGGGGATGCTTAAACTGAAGTTTATAATGTATGGAGATTTGTAAATAGATGCAAATAATGTAAATATATAAATAATATGTAATGTATACATCAATAAAAAAACTTATTCTTTGGAGTTACTAGATGGTGCTGGAGGACTTAAGGGAAGTAGGACATGGAGGAGGACAGACATGCTATGGAGAGTTTGAAGGTGGAAAATGAAAATTTGGAGAAAAAAATGTAAATGAAGATTCCTGAGTGGTGGATGTTATAAATAAGCAGCATTTAGCTGTCTTCATGGAAAGGGAAGTAAGTAGTTCTGTCAAAGTGGTGCAGATAACAGAAATGGTGTCAGGATGGCTTGCAGATGGTGTTCTATTAAATATAATTGAGCAGGATGATCCAGGTGACAGTTCTGTTGTTTCATGGGATGAAATGGCAGATAACTTTTTTGGAAGTGCTGAGGATGGTAATGTGGAAAAGGAACCAGGTCATGTGGCAGCAGAGAATGCAGCAGTTAAAACCTTATGAAGCAGTGATAGAAAGCAAGAGGAAAGTAGTAACAAAATGAGAAGGTGTCTGGTTTTGTGGAAGCAGATAATACAGTTAATAAAACTTATGCAGCAGTGACAGCAGGTGAAAAAAGGATGGTAGCAACAAACATTAACTAAAACTGTTTTAAGAAGAAGAGAAAAACAGCTGTGTGAAGATGTGCAAGAAATGACAGTGTAATAGACAAATATGTATGGGACAATTGATAACTGTTCTGGGTTTTAAAGCTCAAGAAATTTGGTCTTTCTTACATGTTAGGACAGAAACTTTTTCTGACTCAACATTTGAAATGGATGGACTCGTGATAAATCTTTTTGATTTGCGGAATAAATAAAAGGACATTTATCCATAAACAATTATTTGTTTTCTAGTAGTAACTTAAATGTTAAAAAATTTAACTTTGCAGTTTAGAACTGATGAATTGGAAGAAGGCAATGTTAAAAAAGCATGCAGGGTCTGTTTGAAACCACTGTATTGTGAAAGAGATGAAGAAACTTATTGAATGGAGGGTGGAGGATGGAAGCTGTTTTGAAATGTGGAAAAAATATGGAGAAACACCTGCAAAATGTTATTTTTATGGCTGATCATACATATATGTTGACCAGGTTAAATCATGTTTCTTTTCTGGGTACTTTTCTCATTTAATTAAGGATTGTGACATGTTTGATTAGTGTGGGGAGAAAAGACATATAGCAACATGATTTGTGCCTGAATGTAAGTAGTGTAAAAAGGGGACACTTTGGATGGATTATCAAGAGTAAACAGTAAATAATGAAAAAGAAAGGGGAAGGGAAAAAAAACATGCACGAGGAAGGACAGCTAGAGGCTGCGGAGAGGGTAAACTAGGTGAAGGTGGAACGGTAGAAGAAAACTATATGGGAGGGAAATAAGGAGAGACAGTACATGCAGGGAGATCAGGAGAAGGGATTGATACTAATATTTGTTTGAAGTGCTAGCCAGTCAAAAACCTGATTCAGAGGATCCTGAATTATTTGTACATAAACCCAGGAAAATGTTTTTAACTGGGAAAAAGAGTAAAAAATAAGAAAACAAAAATTTTAAAATATTTCCTCTCAACTTAAAAAGAAGGAAAGCAATCATTTTAGAGTTTGTTCAGTCAATGTGAACAATATTATTAACACTGAAAAAAGGACAGGGATACTAGAATGCTGTGTTAAATGTGATGTGGGTGTTATTCTGTTAGAGGATGTAAGAGTCTGGATAAGTGAAGAAAGTCTGCAAACAGAAAAAAATGTGAGGTGGAAATATAATATGCAACGTAGGAAATTAACATTGTTAAGCACACTGAAGCAGGAACCAAACTGGAAAGTACCACAGCAAACAACTTTATTTAAGCGCTTTCATCAGCCTTAAGCCATTGACTTCATCAGAAACAGTAAGCACATAGCATACGTTGCTTAAATAGTTACCCCATCACATGATCACATTAGCAGTTCCCATAGGCTCATATGGGAATAAATACTTAAAATAATCTATGCAACTATTAAATAAATATGTATCTTGTCTAACACTATTAAAATCAGACACATTAATTACACATCATAATATACAAGCTAAAACAATTTTTGCATGATTAATATAATAATATATATGTATAAATAGATGAATGTATAAATAAATAAATTCCTACTGCCTGTGTATAGATGTGTTTGTGTATTAAAAACATAACTAGATGAAGAACATCAGTAAATAAATAAATTAATATGTTTCAAATATGAAATTCAGACCTTAATTTTAATAAGCTTGCAATAGAAACGGTCTCATTAAGTCCTGGTGAAACTGTAGCATTACACCTGAGCTGCCATAGTAACTCTCTGTATTCCAAAAACATCTCTTTTGGCCCTTCCCTTACGGCCTTATTAACTATTTGCTCCAACCCAGCAAATTTAAAGGAATGTCCACTACATTCAAAAATGTGCTTGGCTAAGGCATTGTTTAAATTGCCTCTGCGTATATCATAGACATGCTGATAAATATGCTTGTTTAAGGCATTCTTTGTTTTCCTATATAGAACTGTCCACATTCCTGACAGATTGCTATATACACCAAACATTTACTGAGACAATTAAGTTTTTCACCATACAACAAATGTAGAACAAATAAAGAAATTCAAACAACTTGTAGTCGAATAAATCCCAAATTATTGTAAAACACTCTAGCGGCTCGGCTACTGCTTAGCCTTCAAGAAGTCTTAATTTTGCTTAAACAGTCCCATGAATCCTTCAAAGCATGCGGTTGTTTATCTAGGACATTTTTGAGGTGAAAATCAACAGATTTTGCCTAGTTGAAGGTCTTAGATGCCTTGGCATCTAGTATGGGTCTCAAGGGGGGTCCACAATGTTCTTGTGGATTTTGGGGATTCCGAATATTGTCGGTATCCGCGGTGCAATCTGTTGGAGAAAATTGTGTTCACTAATCGTGATTTGTCCATCAATTAATAAATCATTTAGTGTGATGTCAACATTCTTATAAGCTATGTTTAACTCATTTATAGATGTTTCATCATAACTATCACTGTACAAATGTAGCAACATTTTCTCAACATAAACTGTTTAAGCAAAATTAACAGGAATTTATATAGTGACAATTTGATATTTGCAACCATTGACATCAAAGATATTTTTACCATCATTCCCCATGATATAGGGATTAGTCGGTTTTATGACTATTTATGTTCTAATCACTTTTTTTGTCACCCAAGGATATTAATATTTAGAACATTGATGGATTTGATTCTAAAAAAACAACTTTATTGTATTTGATAATCAATTTTTTAAGCAAAAGACTGGAGTTGCAATGGGGACAGCATGTGCCCCCCTGTTTGCTAACATTGTATTAACCCAATGGGAAAGGATGCATGTTTTCAATAGTGAGTTGTTTAAGTATTGCAAATTCTATGGATGATTCTTGGATGACATTTTAATATTTTGGGATGGCACACATGAGTTACTTGACAGTTTTTTTGAATACTTGAATGTTAGTACAACTTTTCTATCATTTACTCTGGAGACTACTTTGGATGCTACTCATTTTTTTGGACATAATGATAAGTAAGGATAAAAATAACAAGTGTTTCAGTTCAACATTGTATAGAAAACCCACTTGCTCCAACACTCTTCTGCACTTTGACAGTTGCCACCCTTCACACCAAAAAAGATTTTTGGTGAAGGGGCAGGGTGTGAGGTTAGCTAGGATGGTGAGTGAAGTGAAGTTTTCATTGAAGAAATAGAGAAACTTAGGGAAATGTTGTTAAGAAGAGGGTACCCTCATGATTTTATTGAGCCCATATTGCAGGAAGCAATAAATAAAAGAATAGAAGGGCATTTTATTCCATTGCTAGGGGCAAATGTAAATGACCCCAATAGGCATATTGAGAGAGTACACAACACAAACACGGTAGTTAAAAAAGGAGATGTGTTTACAGGGGCTATTATGTTAACCTTCAATCCCTTATTTTATGACATAAAAACATCATTAACAACAATTAGTGTATTTTGATGAATGAATTGAAACACAGAGAGAAGGTGGGTGAAAAACCGCTTGTTATATATAAAAGGAACTCCAATATTTTTATTGGAAAGGAGTACTCCCAATAAGACTCAGGGGTGGATGAGAAAATGTGGGCAATGTTCACAATGTGGGTATATTTTGGAAAATGGTAGCATCCACATTATGGGTTATGGAGTAGTAAAGTTGAGACAAAAACTTAATTGTCTCAGTAAATGTTTGGTGTATATAGCAATCTGTCAGGAATGTGGACTGTTCTATATAGGAAAAGCAAAGAATGCCTTAAACAAGTGTATTTATCAGCATGTCTACCATATACGCAGAGGCAATTTAAACAATGCCTTAGCCAGGCACATTTTTGAATGTAGTGGCCATTCCTTTAAATTTGGAGTTGGGGCAAATAGTTAATAAGGACGGAAGGAGAGGGCCAAAAAAAGTTATTTTAGGAATACAGAGAGTTACTATGGCAGCTCAGGTGTAATGCCACAGTTTCACCAGGACTTAATGAGACAGTTTTTATTGCAAGCTTATTAAAATTAAGGTCTGAATTTCATATTTGAAACATATTCATTTATTTACTAATGTCCTTCATCTAGTTATGTTTTTAATACACAAACACATGTATACACAGGCAGTAGGAATTTATTTATTTATACATTCATCTATTTATCTATTTATACATATATTTATATTTATTATATTAATCATGCAAAAATTGTTTTAGCTTGTATATTATGATGTGTTATTCATGTGTCTGATTTTAATAGTGTTAGACAAGATACATATTTATTTAATAGTTGCATAGATTTCAAGTATTTTTTCCCACATGAGCCTATGGGAACTGCTAATGTGATCATGTGATGGGGTAACTATTTAAGCATTGTATACTATGTGCTTACTGTTTCTAATGAAGTCAATGGGTTAAGGCCAACAAAAGTGCTTAAATAAAGTTGTTTGCTGTGGTACTTTCCAGTTTGGTTCCTGCTTCATTGTGCTTATCAGTTTGGAGTTCGTGCATTTCAAGTGAACATTGTTCTGGAGTGGCTGTGTTGTATAAAAACAGTGAAAGTACTAGATGTAACATTGGTAAGGATGAAAAAGTTAACTGTTGTGGATGTCAGGTGGAATGAACATGTTTATATGCATACATCACTAGCAAGGGCAGGGAGAATCTGTTTAATCAATTATTAGACTTTGTGATGGTTAACATAAAAATTATAATTGAGCAGACTTTAATTGTGATTTAAGGAGAACATATAAGAAGAAAGGGAAGGGAAGGATGTAAAAATACAGGAAGCCATAACATGTGGTAAACTAACTGTTTGGAACAAAAGTCAATGGACTTATAGAAGAAGGTCACTTGGATCTGAACTAGATTATTTTGTATTACAGAATGGCTTGGGAGTAGGAGATCGTTATATAGCTGTGATGAGTTTCTCAGATCATTTAGTAATATGGATGGAGGTGATGGAAGAAATTGAGTATATTAAAATGGCAAGAGAATAAAAAGAATAAATGAGAAATTATGAAGTGAAATTGGAGTAGGAAGTATTGCAGTTATGAAAGGATCATATAACCATGTAGGATTTCTGTAAAAACTGTTCTCAATGATGGAATAAATTTAAAGAGTATAAAAACTGTTTTTTTTTTAATAGCAGGATGATACAGAGACTACTTTGGTATGGGAAAAGAAATATTTAAGAGAAACTGAGAAAAAATTAAGGCACTACTGTTTAAGCAGAAAAAATATTTACAAAGGAGAAGGGAGGAGGTATCTGCCTATATGGGTACAATGATAAGGAAGGATATTAGTATAATGAGGGAAATGTAAATGGAGAAGTCAAAAGAACACAAAATTATGAATATTGCGGTATATCATGTGGAAAATATGTATAAAAGAGTAAAAAGAAGCAAATTAAGAGAGAACTGAATGTAAAAAAAAATCCAGAATGAGTTAAGGAAGAATTTGAAAAGAAATTTCTATAAGTGAATTGGGTGAAGTACTTAGGAAAGTAAATTGGATTTGATATCACGTCCAGCTGGTACAGGTTATGGAATGTACAAGAAATTAACGGACTGGCAAAGAGGGTATTTTGCATCTACTAAATAAATGTTTGAAAGAAGAGTTTGTTTATGAAGAGTTATTTAGTGGGATATTAAAATATGGAATAAGGATGAGAAGAATTAAATAAAAATGGAGACCCATCACACCAAGATTACATTTTTTAAGATAACAATACATAGGAAATGGAAAGAAGGATGAGGGATATTATGGAAGGAAGTATATATGGTATAAAAGGTAAGGGTTATAAAGAATTGTTACTAGTTGTGAGAGAAATTGTGGATAATATTACAAGTAAAATGGATGAAGGGAAACTTATGGTAGGTGATATGAGCAAGGCATTTAATACAGCAGGACATAATGCTTTGTCAGATGCTATGGAGAAGTATGGAATAGGTAATAGAATTATGAGAGTGTGTATGTCAGGATATCAAAATACTAGAGTGACAGTGTCAGTGAATGTGTGGCTGGGTAAAGACATATGCATGAATTGTATTATAAGACAGGGATGTCCTATGGGTGGAATATTGTTTGCATTGTTAATGAATGTGATTGTGGGTAAAGTAGCTTATAAAATGAAAGATGCTAGATAAGTGATGCAAAAGGAGATGGTGATACCAGTAGTTTTGACCCACACAGACAATATAGCTGCATTTACTAACAACAAAATATGGATGAGGGAGTGTTGACTTGTCTGACTAGATGGTAAAAGGAAATGGGAATGACACTGAATAAAGATAAAAGCAAGTGTTTGGGTGATAATGTGTGCATTTTTCAACGAATGAAGTGTGTTTGCTTGGGGAAAATTTTTGCGAAATAATGTAGTTATGATGCATTAGGAGAGTTTGATAAAAGAATGAAAGTCATATGTCTTCTGTGGAGGTTGTATAGATTAGCATTCACAAAAAAAGTTTATCTGGTAAATTATGTACTAAAGGGACAAATATCAAACATGTCAAATGTTTATATGATCTCAGAAAAATATGAGATTGTGCTGTTGGTGTCTTCTTTCATATGGTGGGTTCAAGATTTAACCCAGTGAAAACAGATATGTTGTATATGGGTGAAGAAGAAGAGTGATTTAGGTTACTTAATCCAATTGTTTATTCTGCATCTTTAAACTTGTATAGAGAATTAAAGTTGGTAATGGAAAAGAATGAGAAATTAATATTGAGAATGTTTAAATATAAAAACAAAAAGTTCTGTGAAATGATGAGAATAAGTAAAAAAGAAAAATAAGAAAAAGTGAAAAAGAATATGTAAATGAAGAAATTAAAAATGATCAAGAAAAAATGCTAAAACTGAAAATAAAATTGCTGATATATAAAAAGATAGAAGGATGTGGTATAGTAATGTGATAAAGCAATATCATTATATAAATCCATGAAAATTTTTACCAGAATAAGTTACTGAAGCCGTTAAAGTAAGGAAGAAGTGGTGTACCAAGAAAGTAGAGTATCAGGATTTCCTATGGAGACTGGTAATACATAAGTTAACAGTAAAGGATATGCTATATAAAAAGAAAGTTGAAAGAGTGTGTTTATTTTGTGGGGAAGATTATATAACAAAGCATGTTTTTTTGAAATATAAAGTAGTGGAGAAATTCTGGAAAAAGTTGTGCGAATAAATATTTTTGAGAATGTTAATGAGAATATTAATGGCATAAAATATAGATATAAATATGATTATGTATGGCTATTATAAGAACATGAAGAAATAATATGTGAAAGGGGTAGATAGTTTATTTTATGTAATATAGGTTATTTGGAATGAAAGACTGAATTAATTTTTGTTTAATGGGAAATTAATTTTAGCAGATATATTGAGAATAATTAGATTATGGTTGTGGAAGATGGAACTGGGGTCAGTTATAGAAGAGCAACAATGAGGACTGTAAGTACATAAATATTTTTTTATATTGTTGTAAACAAAGAACCCATATATTTTTGATAAATGATGTGGGATCTTTTCCATCTACCTGATCTACCACCAAATCAGGCAGCTGGGGCCCAGGAGTGCAGCAACCCACCTTATAATCCCTTGCAGTGGCAGTAATGGAAAGTTTATCCAAGTACCTGGCATGGGAAAAGAATCTACAACTATCTGCAGAAAGGGCAAGTATGCTACCTGTTGATCTACTGAGACTGCTAGTAAACAGTTGTTAACTTTCCAGCCCTCTGCAAGGAAAACACTGATAAAGGCAAAAACAGTACTAAGCAAATGTATATAAATTAATTTCCCAGTACTGTATTTCTGGTTTGCTGAAATAACACTAATATAGATAATTTGGATCTGAATGTTTTGATGTAGTACTGCACTGTACCTCTAATCTTATTTGATTACAAATTCTGGACAAACCCAAAAAAATGATTTTTAAATATTACCGCAATTTACTTAAAGCTTTAATAGAACAACAAAGTTTGCCACAACATCCAATTCTTTAACAATAACTGACCCATGATCGTGATCAGTTTACCAGAAGTTCAAAAATGTTAGGAAAGATGGGAGAAATGTTTGAAGCAAAATCTAAGACTTCTTTCTTCTTCTTCTTCTTTCGGCCTTTTCCCGGTTAGGGGTCACCACAGCGTATCACCTGTCTGCTCATGATTGGCAGTGGAATTTTACAATGTCGAGTTGCCAGCCCTGTGCTCAACCTTCCACAGAAGGCACACACACACTCACACACACACACACACCTAGGGCCAATTTAGAGTGTCCAATCCACCTACTGCATGTCTTTGGGATGTGGGAGGAAACCGGAGCACCCGGAGGAAACCCACGCGACCACAGGGAGGTCATGCAGACTCCGCACAGAAGGCACCCCAGCAGAGGATCAAACCGGAGAACCTCTTGCTGTGAGGCAACAATGCTAACTACTGCACCACAAATCTAAGACAATGTGCAAAAACAGGGACAGTTGAAAGGTATGGGTTGCACTCAAAAGGGAATGTCGTTACAGTAATCCATCCATGGAATGAATAATTTTTTTGGATGCGTGTGATTTTAAATGATGCAGTTATACTTTTCTAAATGTTATTTTTACTGTCTATGGACAAGTCTTATCAGATGAATTTAAGAACGTGCAGTTTTAATGACTGGAATAATTAAAACTGCATATCCTTAAATTCTTAAGCTGACGCTTCTTTATTTTCAGACAGTTCAGTGTTCCCTTACATTGCCATAACATCTTTAGTACCAATAAGCAAAAGAATTAAAGAACCTGCAGCTGTACTCAATCTTCCATCTTGCACGAGATGGAACAGATAGGCAAACCATGGCACATTTACCAACAACATGGTTAAACTGTAGAGTTTGTACTTATAATTTTTTTATATCCCCAGTCTCTCTTTCTCTGCTTGCCACAGCAGTTACTTGGTTGACGTGTAAAATTTTCCCTTTACACTATTTATAAGACAAAAAAACTATACAGCAGTGTAATATAATGTGTTTTACCACACACCAAGGTCTTCAAACATTAGAGACATGAGAATAAATTGAAAAGGTCCAGGTACCCTCTCCCATATCATACACAAAAATAATAAGTTAGTTATTCTCATATTCTCTATTAGCATGTCTAGTTACAAATTCAGTGACAGACAACTTTAGCTATTCTCTCCATCTCAGTTATTATAACTTTATTCTACCCACTACATTGCTAATACTTTGATCTTTGACTCACTCACAAATGAGCATACATGCACACACCCTTTGGTTATAGCCACTTGTACTGTACACCTCAGATATTTGCTTGAGATCAAGTGAATGAATAAATTCATAAGTGATGGTCCAGAAATGCATCTCAGGTTGCTGATGTCACAACCATACAGTGCAAGTTTCCTCTGCCTTCTCAATTTCTGAACTCAAGAATCAGAAACAAGGAACAAAAGCAGGAACATCTTTTAAATATCTCTCTTATGTGCTTAGAAAGTTGAAAGAATAATATGGTTTGCATTGTCAGCCATTTTCTGAAAGATACAAAATCTGAAACTCACATGCCTGACATTTAGTGACCATAATCCACAATAATTTACCAGATGCCTCCCATTTTACAAGGAACAGCTCAATACACATCTAACATTCTTTGCTCTTAATTTTGGATAAAACCAAAAGAAATGGTGGACAAAAAGGGACAATTTTTAAGTATTATTTTTTGTCTTTGTTTATCAAGTAAACTCACTGGACAGAGTGACCCTTATCACTTTCTGGTTAAGTGACTTGCTCAAAGTCAAAAAGTAGGCAAATATAAGGGCAATGTTTCAAAGCCTCTACCTTTTTCTATAACAATAAACAGTATGTTAACATAAGTTGTAGACAACTCCAAAACCTTTAAAATGTTAACAAAACAATGTGTTGCATTGGCATAATTCTCTAAATAATAAAAACTGTGAAATTGTAATGAATAGCATTATTGATTGACAGTAATCCTCAATGACTTACTAGATAAAAGAAGTTAATGAGGAACCGGGCATAAATATGAGGAAAAATCTGTGATATTCTGCAAATCTGGGAACATATAAGAGGCAAGTTACTGCTCAAATTCACTTAAAAAGATAAAACACATTTTGCAGCAACATGCATTTCTGAAAATTTGAACCAAAAATACCACGAAACTCTAATAAATGGCATTGCTAAATGCCTAAATCTTAATGATTTTTAAAC
Organism: Protopterus annectens; assembly: GCF_019279795.1. NCBI lineage: Eukaryota > Metazoa > Chordata > Ceratodontiformes > Protopteridae > Protopterus > Protopterus annectens. The sequence continues at coordinate 289,098,120 of NC_056731.1, read as the reverse complement.
CTCAGTCATTTATAAGAAAATGGAAACACAAGTGAAGGTCTAGCAGTTACTGCAAAGGATTAAGGCTCTAAACTCTTAGTAAGTTGCTTTCTGCAATCAGGGGTACAGGGTTTTATTCCTTCTACCTCCATTTGCCTACTCTTTGACTTTGACTAAATTACTTAACCCGACAGTACTCCTGGGTTGCCCCTTTACCTGGTATAAAATATAGAAAAATAAAAATATATGATGTACATATAAGGCTAAGCACTTGCATGCAGTTTCTGAACAATAAAAGTAGAGACCTAGGCAGAGTAATGGACCCCCGCCCCTGCAGCACACCAGTGTCCCATTACTTGTCTGTCTCTCTGGAGTTACCATAAAATACTGTTGACACTCATCTCAGAGTGCAGACTGTTATCTTTTTTACTCTTACAATGATTATAGAGATTTGGATTTAAAACTTTTGTTACAGCAAAAACACAGCCATTTGATGAACAAAACAAAACACTTCCACAATGACAATAGACAGTGTGAGCAATGTACACTTCTCTTTCTTTGACACTTATATTTATTGAAATGCATCTGGCAATCCATTAAACTGCAAAAACATGAACAAGGGACCAGCTCAATGGTTATCCTCCACTATAATAAAAACAAGAATGTCCACAAGAAAATACGGTGAAGGAAACACTCGACCAAAATAAAAATCACAAATAATGTAGCAAATAAAGTTTAATAACTCACAAAGCTTTTGGACAATGGCAAGCAATTAAAACCTTCCATTTCATATACATCCAAATTAAATTAGAATCACATGACACAATTTTAACAGAATTATCCTAAAAGGCATATTACTACCCTTAAAAACTTTTAAAGCCTATAACATAAAAAGTCTATAAAAATACACTATACAGGCATATATACTGGCGGGGGTAATGAACTAAGAACAAATAAGAAATCAGCCACTGTTCATAATAAATCTATGTATAATTTAGATAGATTCTGTGTTTCAAAAATTACTGCTAATACTGAAGAATGTGTTATTGGAGAATAGTTCCTCTATGCAAGGCACTAATAGTGATTCTATACCCCGTAGGTCTCAACCTTCCTTCTCCAAATTGAGGAACACTAGACCTCATAATGTGGAACAAATGGGCAAAATGTGGAACATGTACTAACAGCTTACTAACAACTTCAACTAGAATAGGATGTTCAAAATATGCAGGTTTTACTTACAAAAAAAATCTTTAAATTAATTAATATGATTCATTTCTATTTACCATGGATATCAGTTAAAAAATTTCTAATTTTGAATGTGTGCCAGACCTTTTCAATGTAGAACTTCAAGGAACATGAACTTTTTAGGACCCCAAATGAGGTACATTCATCGTAATGAGGTACACTTGAGAAGTATGTTATATCCCCTCAACCCTCTGAAAAATCCATGTACTATGGAACTGAATTAAGCGACTGAGACAAAGGAGCTATTGTAACACCTCCCTTTTCATCTAAGTGAACCAGAATTTATGGATGTGAGAAGGCGTGACCAATCAAGGGGCTAAATGGAGGAGAGAGAGGAGAAGGAGGAGGAGTAAGATGGCAGAGCAGTGGACCTCAACCCCAATGCCTTTCGAGAAATCTGAACAATGGAATGGGCATTTAGTTATTAATTTATCTAAATTGATTTTAGCAGATGAAAACATTGAACTGTTTTGGAATGGTCTGACATTTATTGCATCCAGCACAGATACATTGGTGGATGTGATTACGGATTTAAAGATATTTGTTAGAAATTTAAGCCTTAAACTTGTATTTAAAGGCTCAGTTCCATTTGTATCTCAGGCATGTAAACATACAAGCACTTTTATACCACACTGAATCCACCCTTGTTAAATGCTTTTAGTAGTACGTGTGAAAAGGAACTTCGTGAATTGTATAAAAGAGTCGAGTAAACAATATAATTTAACAGCTAAAGAACATGAAGCTCTTGTTTGACTTCAGAATAATAATGAAATTAAATAATAATTAAGCAGGCAGATAAGGGTGGAGCCATGGTCATTATGAATAGAACTGATTATAATGAATACGTGTGAATTTTTAAATGATGCTGTGTCTTTTAGAAAAATTAATAACATTGATGTTAAGAAATATGTTAGTGCTGTTAACATCTCTATTTATGATCTGCAAATCAATGACGGTATATCTGTAGAACTGTTTAACTATTTTAATGTACCATGTCCGGTAGTGCCAATCATTGATAAACTTCCTAAAATACATAAAAGTTTAAACAGGCCACCAATGAAATCTGTTGTATCTGGGGAAGGGTGGATTACTGAACCTATTTCTATGCATTTGCAACATGTGCTTGGAAAGATTTTTTTAAGACTAGAAGTTATGTAAAGGATACCGGTGATTTTCTACATCATTTTTATGAGTGGTATAAAAAGAACTGTGAGTTAGAGTATATTTTTGTAACAATTGACATTAAATCCCTGTTCATGGTTATTCCCAATAGTTTTGGTATATACAGTGTATGGAATTTTCTTTGCAAGCATAGCCAAATGTTGGGAAGGGAAATAGAGACTGTCTGTGAATTATTGGACTTGATTTTAAGTAACAATATTTTTATGTTTCAAGACAGCGTTTTTCACCAAATGGCAGATGTGGCCATGGGTGCTCCTATAGCCAGTGTCTATCCAACTATAGCAGCTAATAGCTGGGCATATATATATATATTATATATGTAGGTCCACTACAATTTGTAGAAATATTATTTTCTACAAACAATTTCTGGATGATATCATTTTCACGTTTTCATATGGAATGGAGATAGAACAGGTCTTAAAAGATTTTTATTAATTATATTAATAACAGCTCTAGTTTTTTTGAAATTTACTTCTATATCCTTGAAGGAATTTATACACTATCTAGATGTTAAGACAGAGAGGCTGGATGTTGGAATTATTACTTCCATGTATAAAAAGGATGTTCAGGTGAATAAATATACTTACAGGGCTAGCATGCATGCTGACCATATATTTAAAGGTGTAGTGAAAAGTCAGTTATTATGGATATGGAGAGATATGTATATATCCCAGAGACTACCTCATCTATGGAACATGCTCCCCATCCATGTGAAGCAAAGTTTCTCCCTAACCCAATTCAAGTGCAACTTGGACAAATGGATTGGAAACTGGACATTTGTCCCTGGTTTGGCATCTATGTCTCTAATGGACACAGGTAATCTGTAAATGGTTCATCTCCCAGGCCCACTTATCAAGGGTATCAGAACTTGTCAGAGATTTGGGATTCATGGCTAGGCTTAAACAGCTCTAGTGGTTGTTAGCCTAGTTAACACCTATGAACAGTAATAAATACAGTATAAAAGTATGTGTCAGGCAATAAAAAGTGCAGTAAATAGTACAAATAAGGAAAAAACATGCAAGTTATGGAAGCTCAGAAGCCTCTAGTTGTTTAGTATCTCTGCTCAGAGTTTTAGCTGGTAGCCCACCTCAGTTCAGCTCAGTACAAACAAGCAATTGTTTTTTTTTCTGTTACATTGTTAAGGATTGCAGTCATTAAAATAATGACAAATGTTTGAGTTTGGGACTCCATATCTTTCAGAAAAGGTATGCTGATGCAAAAATCTATTATTCAAGCAGCTTTATAAGTATACATGATCACAATTTAAACTCTATCACTGATCTTTGGCCCTTTCAGCTGCCATTATTTTTTGACTTTGGGTCTGCCTCGAGCTATGAGAGTGAGATTGGACATGTTTACTTTCATCACAAGCTGATGCCAATGGAATAGAGAAGGAAGCCACCTTTTGGGTTGAAGCACACTGTGTGTCAAAACTGAGGGGAATTTATACTTAACACTGTTGAATGCTCAGTGACATATGGCATACCAGGGGGGCACAGGGGTGCATACTGAGGGGGGAGCACAGGGGTGCAGTGTATGTGTCTGTGAGTAGCAAGTTAAGATACAGGATTCTTGTTTTTGACTTTCTTTACTTTCAGACAAGCAATGTATATTCAGAATGTGGCAATCTATGGGGGGGGGGCAGGCATGTTTTATGTGAATGTGTCTGTCAGTCAAGCTGCTTTCTTAGGACCAAAAAGAGAGAAAGTGAGGGAGACAGAGAGTGTCTGTGTGTCTACATTTGTGTGTCTCTGTCTGTATAGGTGTTTATGCTGCTCAATGGTGCTCTCTTGCTCTCCAATTTATGAGCTCCAGATCAGCTCTTAATTGACTCTAAAAGCCAAGCCAGACCCTTGGCTCAGATCTGGCTCAGCTCTTTCTCAAAGAATCCCTGGCTTGCCCACCTCTGCTTCACAGGAGGGCATGTGACCCCATGTGCCCCTAAGCATTGCTTCTAAATTTAATAGAAAGCAATCATACGTACTCCTATGACCAATTTACTAGATAACTTAATGGAGAACAATTACACCCTAATGGAAAGCAATCCTGTTAGCCCCTGTAGTTGCTTTGTGGATGCAGCTTCAAAGATTTTTGCAGTGCTTTTCAGTCATGTATAATCTTTATTGAAAATGTGTCTCATTTGCATGCCAATTGTTCTACTGTAGCAACATGTTATTCTTTTGCTTGCACAAACCAACACAGAAATGTCTTCATTGCTTTCCTATATTCCCTGACTAACTATAGGCCCATCTCCAAGCATTCTTTTTAAGGAAGTTTATGGAGAAAGTGGTTAACATACAAGTGGAGGATTTCTTTTCCAACCAGGACATGTGAACTCAGTGTAGACATAGCACAGAGATGGTACTACTTGGGGCTGTTCTTCTTTAGGTTAAGTGCTTAAGTACTGGTTCTGTTTTCATTTAGCTGGAGCTTGATGAGAATGCAAGACAGTTTGATCTACACACTCTTATGTATAGTCTGCATTGATTTCAAGAAGTTGGATAACAGATGTATACCACTGTTTTATTTTCAGAAAAAGAAAAGCTGAGACAGTCAACTCAGAAGGCTGGAGCTCTGCACCCATCCCATGGGTCTGTGAGGTGCTGACAGGGTTCTTATTATCATCAGTACTGTCTTCTGACTACACGCTGCCTGTAGACAACACCATCATTTTAGGCAAAATGAACCAATTTTATGTACAGAATGTAAGTAATTATATCCATGTTTTGTCAATGGCTGGATAAACCCTCTTATAGTACCTAAGGGTCAAGAAACAGATAAATCTAGCATGAGGGTTTTCAGTTGAATGCACTCAATTCTGTCTAAAACAGAAAGGATAAAGGTGTACTTTTTCAGCCTTCTGGGCACAGTATGCAATTATCAGTCACTTAATATTTACATGGACAATACATATCTCCAGGCATATGAGTAAGTAAAATGCCCATATGTAATTCTCACCTGTAACCTGGACATTTTAAGTTATGTTTCTTCCTGGTAGCATTTACATTTCATCACAGTTGAAATTTCATGTTTGAGAAGGATGTGGAGCTACTAAATGAATTATTAGCATATAGAAGTCCACATTTTTTTACTTTCAGGCTTTAATAATGTTATGTCCTCTATGCTGATCATTGTTAGAGAAGGTCTGAATCACCTGCAGCTGTTGCTGCTGCAGAAGGAATGAGCAAATGTCTCTCTGAAATTGTGAAAGAAAAATGGAGTAACTCCTATTTTGGGGTGTGCACAGATACTAACACATGAGAAGGTACCATGCATGTACTTCATGGTCTGCACTGCCCTGAAGCCAATTGGCATGTCACTGTCCTCCTTAACCTTGAAGCCTTACATGAACAGAGGCCTAGATACTTGAAAGGCCGACATCATCTGTACTGCCTGCCTACAGTATCCTTATCATGAGATGAACCTTACAGACATTCATTACACACATTTATAATCAAAGAGCATAGAGTTTTACACATGCAGCCTCAATCACCAAGCTGAGACTGAAATGGGTCCAGTGGGTCAGTGCTCTACCCCTGTTAACAAATTCAAAATAAAATAAAATAAAAAAATAAGCCCACTGGAATTCCGTGGCATCAAAATAATTTCCTTTCATGGTAGAAAGCATTTAACTAGTCAAACTGACCTCAGAGACAATCTTCATAACAAGCATTTCTGAGGGTCTATATCATATGAGCAAATAGGAAAAAAACAAGAATGCTCACAATCTAGAAAGTACTGGACCTCAAACTTGCTATTGTGGGGGGCTGCACCCCCCACCCCCCGCTAAATATATATATATATATATACCAACTCCGAGATCACACTATAGTGAGGAAAGGGCAAATATTCCATTCTTCACTGTATCGCAATCTCAGAAAAAGCACTTTGAGGTTCTGTACTTTCGAGATTATGAGCGTTCGCAGTGTTTCCTATTTGCTCATATAATATAGACCCCGTTCCTGATAATAATTACTAGTTGCAGAAAAATTTGCTCTGACTTTTTATCTGCAGATTTTATTTGTAAGTACTTTAATTTGTAGACCACAATTACAAAACACAATGAAGTTCAGAAATAAATGCATTGTATTGTGTTGTATTGCACTCTATGGCTATTTCCAAAAGTGCACTTACCTACACACAAAATTATTCTATGATTCATTATGCTCTCTACTGACCCACTGTTTTTAGATAAAGCTAGCTCTATTATTACACATCCTGCCAATTATTTAGCATTGTTACCTCACTTTATTGATTCTTTGATTAGGCATTTTCATATTTCATACTAAAATGCTATACTTTAATATCATTGACATTTTGGTTTCTATCTTAAATTTCTGCTTTCTAACTCATGTGGCATGAAAGTATTTCTGATGTTCTTCGTCTTCCCTTGCTGCAGTCCTGACAATTGGGTATAGTCCGCGTCCCAGTCGGCCCGAATACCAGAGTATAAGGCTGACGTCGGTCATGGCGCCTTAGACTGACGTCAGTACGTCAGGGTACTAATGCGCATGACCGACGTCATTTCCTCAGTCTTTTTTGCCGCATGGTCCGATGCAGAAGCAATTTTGCGAGTGCAGGTTGGCGTTCTGAGATTTTCCGAAACCGGAGTTTCAGACCGATACAGAGTTGGCTAAGTAACCCCGTTGAACATTTTGGTTTTTCTTGCCTCAGTATTTAACCGGATGTCAGAAAAAGTGAATAACTGTATTTCTTGTGGGAAGCAGATACCGCATAGGGATTATCATACATTGTGTATACCTTGTTTAGGGCCTGAGCACGACGTTGTTGGTTGCCGCTCTTGTGCTAGATTTAACAAGCGCACTATTAAGAGGAGGCTTGATTGTGCTAGGTTAGTGTTTGGGAAGCGTTGCAATTATACTATGCCGTCTGATGCTCCGAGGCCTGCTTCATCTAAGAAGCGGAAGGACAAAACAGTGAAGTCTAGGGGTGAGGAACCGCAGTCCCGGACGACGGTCATTTAGAAGGCTCAGGCGAGCCAGAGGTTTTGCCAGGAGTCTCTATGGAGTCTCAGGCAGATACTTTACTGTTACAGGATGTGCCCTCTCAGGAGGTAGGCCAGGCTGAGGGGCTTCTCAGGTACCTGTTCTTCCCTCTCTTCCCAAGGTAGTTAGGGCCTCTCCTTCTGTTGCCAAAGCTTCTTTTAGAGGAAGGCCAAGTTCAGCTTCTGTAGGGGCTTCTCCTAGCATTTCGGGCTCTGTGCCTAAGAAACATATGCTTAAAATGGCAGAAGATTTGATTACTCTGATTAGAGGTTCTATGCCCCCACCTGATAAGAGGCCTAGGGTGGAACAGGAGTTTGATAGTTTTGAACAGTGTTCACAGGCTTCAGAGTCTTCTGTGGAAGACTTGCAAGAGTTTCCTACTTATTCTGATTCTGATGTGGATGATTCCACTCCTTCAGCTTCTCCTCCTGAGGATTTTTCATTTTCAGAGACTCTTCACTCCATGAGGGAGCACTTTAAATGGGAAGGCCAAGATTACTCTGATTCCAGAAAAAGGCTTGGAATTCTTGTTTTTGCCCCAGCATAGGCCCTTAGCTATTCCTCCTGTGTTGAATGTGGTGGAGGATGTTTTTGCAGAGGCTTCTTTGAACCCTGATTCCTTGCCTCCTGCTCCTGTTAAGCCTGATAGGTATTATAGGGTGCCCGAAGCTCATAAGTATTTGTTTAAGAGTCCCAGGGCGGACCCAGAAACTGTTTCTCAGGGGCCTAAAGGTGTTAAAGCTTCTGTGGTTAAAAATCCTGTACCCTCTGATAAAGAGGCAAGGGCTTTGGACAGGTGGGGTAAGAAAGTATATACTTCTTCCACTCTAGCCATGAGGGCGTTGAATTGTCAGTTTCATATGCTGAAATATCAGAATTATCTCCTTTCACAATTGAAATCTAAGGTGGATGCTTTGGCGGAAGGTATTGAGTGTAAAGAATTGCTGGATTTGGTTCATGTGTCTGAACAAGTGGGTAAGCATTCTTTGCAGTGTGGTTTTGATGCTGTTCAGGCCTCCTCGAGGGTGGCTGCTACTAGTTCTGTTCTTCGCAGACATGCATGGTTGAAGGATCAGAATTTAGCTGAGCATGTTAAGACCAGGATTTTGGATGCTCCTTTACAGTCTGATGTGTTGTTTGGACCGCCTGTGGACGCAGTTTTAAAGAAAATGGAGGACAAAGCTAAGTCTATGCAGACTGTTAAAGATTTTTGCAGGTGCAGCCTCCGAAGTTTAGTAGAAATTGGCCTGCTAAGGGGTGGACATATCCTGCTTATGGTTCCCAGTCTAGGGGTAGGTCTAGACGTGGTAGGGGCAGGGCTCAAGGTTCGTTTAGGCCTAGATCAGACAGTTCACCTGCTCAGACTTCTGGTGAGGGCAGGGGTCAGTCCTTTCGTAAGCAGAACCAATGACCTGCCTTTTCAGCTGCCAGTGGACTCGTCTGGCAGCTCCTTTGGGAGGAAGATTGTCTCTTTTCAAAGAAAATTGGGATTTAATCACTCAAGACAGATGGGTGCTGGATATCATTCATCACGGGTACAGATTTTATTTCCACACAATGCCCCCTTTCACTGGCATGCCAGATGTTCCTCCTCCACAAAGAAAAGAGGCTCACAAGCAGGTTTCTCAGTTACTCCAGATAGGGGCTATTCAGCCAGTCCCTGTATCAGAAAGGGGCTTCGGATTTTATTCTCGGCTGTTCCTAGTACCAAAGAAGGGGAACACGTGGAGACCAATTTTGGATTTATCTATCCTCAACACTTATCTGGACATTCCCAAGTTCAAGATGTTGACGTTACAGCAACTGTTACCTCTGCTGGGCAAGGATCACTGGATGGTAACTTTGGATCTCAAGGAAGCTTACCTTCATGTGCCCATAAGGCTAAGTTGCAGAAAGTATCTGCGGTTTCGAACTGGAGATTTTCATTATCAGTTCTCTGCATTGCCCTTTGGCTTATCTACTGCGCCCAGAGTATTCACAAAGGTTCTGGCTCCAGTGATAGCTTACTTCAGGCTTCAAGGCATTCAAATTTATCCTTACTTGGACGACTGCCTGATTCTGGCTCAAGAAAAGGAACACCTTCTACAGCATCTGGAATATGTCATAGCAGTGCTAAGATGCCTAGGGTATTCTGTGAACGAAATAAAGTCCAGTCTAGTACCCTCTCAAGACATGTGCTTTCTGGGTGTGAGACTGAATACAGCAGCCCAGATGCCCTTTTAACCCCGGACAAACAAAAGAGTCTGTCACTTTACTTCCATCAACTATCTCATCAGTCCGTGCTGACTGCAAGGACAGTCCTTCAAGCATTAGGGTTCATGGCATCTTGTATTCTGGTGCTTCCCAATGCCAAACTGCATATGAGGAAGCTGCAATGGTATCTCAAAATGTATGGACACAGCACTGCCAAGATTTGGACACTGTCATTCAAATAATACCTTGCCTTCAAAAGGAATTTTTGTGGTGGGCTCAGGAATGTCACCTAAACAAGGGACTCTCTGTGACCCGGCCAGAGGCGAGTCAGATTTTAACGACAGATGCCTCGGACACTGCTTGGGAGCTCATCTAAATGGAAAGTGGATACAAGACAAGTGGCCTGCCAGACTACAGCATCTACATATCAACATGAAGGAGATGTTAGCAGTCCAGTTTGCATTGATGGCGTTCAAGGAGTTACTTCTTCCAGGGCAGGTGTTGATTCTAACAGACAACACAACTGTCATGTGGTACATCAACAAGCAAGGGGGAACACATTCTTATCCTCTATGCAGGCAAGCAATGATTTTATGGGAGACTGCGTTAAGCCTGCAACTGACTCTTCAGGCAAGGTTTCTGCCAGGAGCACAGAACTCCCTAGCAGATGTATTAAGCAGACAAATCATGGATCCCCACAGTGGAAACTGGATCTTCATGTATTTCAGAAATTGACAGTGTCCTGGGGAACTCCAGACATAGATCTGTTCGCTTCTCCACTAAACCACCAGCTGCCAAAGTATTGCACAAAGGGGTTTCATCACACAGCTTGGAAAGTGGATGCTCTGTCTTTCAGTTGGAAAAACCTTCATGTCTATGCCTTTCCACCTCTACCTCTTCTTCCAAAGGTATTACTAAAGGTCAGACAGGACAGGCCAAGGATGATTTTGATAGCTCCAGATTGGCCTCGGCAACACTGGTACCCACTTCTAAGGAGTCTTGTAAAGAAGCCTCCATGGCCTTTACCTCTGATTCCTCATCTGTTATCTCAGAAGGACGGTCATCTGCTCAATGTCAAGCTTCAATCTCTTCATCTCACAGCTTGGCATATTCTGGGTTGAAGCATGGTGGGTCTCAGCTTCCTCAACAAGTTTTAAATGTGATTATGGAAGCTAGAAGGCCTAGTACTAGGAGAGTGTACAGAAAAATGGAAGAGATTTTTATTTTGGAGTACAGCAAAGAATTTGGAGATTTCAGAGCCTAATTTGAGTGTGGCTCTTCAATATCTTACTGAATTATTGGACAAAGGTTTGTCCTTCTCTTCCATAAAGATTCATGCTGCAGCAATTTCAGCTCACTATGATTGTGACCCACCTTTGTTTTCGCATCCTTTGTTCAAGCAGTTTCTTAGAGGGCAAAGAATATAAGACCCCACGTAGAGGTCCTACTCCTGCTTGGGATCTCAATTTTGTGTTGGAAAAACTTACTCTACAACCTTTTGAGCCTGCAGCTACTGCTGAATTGAAATATTTGTCATGGAAGACTGCTTTTCTGTTGGCTATTACTTCTGCAAGAAGGGTGTCTGAGTTGCAGGCCCTTATGGCAGTAGAGCCCTTTTGATTTTCCATAAGGACAGGGTATCATTACGTACTAATCCTTCCTTTATGCCTAAGGTGGTTTCTAGTGTGGCTTTAAACCAAACTATTCATTTGCCTACGTTTTTGCAGATCCTCAAAATAAAGGGGAAAAGATTTTGCACACTTTAGATGTACACAGGCAATTGCGTTATTATCTGAGCAGGACTAAAGATTTTAGGCAGTCTCAGCAGTTACTTGTTTCTTTTGCTTTGAGTTCACAGGGCAAGCCTGTGTCAAAACAAACTATTTCTAGGTGGATTGGTTTTTGCATTGCATTTTGTTATTCCCATCATGGCAAAGAGGTTCCAGCTGGGATTAGGCCTCATTCCACTAGGGCTACTGCCACTTCAACAGCATTTCTAAGGGGTGGCAACTAAGGATATTCTGGAAGCAGCTACTTGGAGTTCAGTGCATACTTTCTCTAGGCATTATCACCTGCCTATATACTCTAAGACTAGAGCTGGTTTTGCCACAGCTGTTTTACAAGGCATGTTGTCAGCTCCTGCTACTTTATAATTTGCCAGCCTCCCTTACCTCTGCTTTGGGATTCTACCCAATTGTCAGGACTGCAGCAAGGGAAGACGAAGAACATAGTACAGTTTTGTACCTACCATAAATGTAGATGTTCGAGGATTCCCTTGCTGCAGTCCTACCTCCCTCCTTCCCCTCTGTGTTTCAGGGTGGTTGTGTAGGTGAGTTTTACATGCTTATATTTCTTATATGTATTACTGTATGTATTGTACATGTTTTTTGGTGCAGGTTGTTTTTGGGACTTGTCTTTTTGGGTCTTCTGACATCTGGGGCAAGAAAAGACTGAGGAAATGACGTCGGTCATGCGCATTAGTACCCTGGCGTACTGACGTCAGTCTAAGGCGCCATGACCGACGTCAGCCTTATACTCTGGTATTCGGGCCGACTGGGACGCGGACTATACCCAATTGTCAGGACTGCAGCAAGGGAATCCTCGAACATCTACATTTATGGTAGGTACAAAACTGTACTTTTTGCTTCTTATACAAGCCTTGAATACATTCCTAAAATAACAACAAAAGTTATATTACTGACATCAATCTTACAAAACGGCTCAGGCAGCATTAACGATATTTGTATTTTAGTTAGCAAACAATCAAATCTCCAGCATGTCACCATTCGATAAATATGCAAAATGCTTGTTGTATTCAAGGTTATGTTAAAAATGTTAATATATTAGTTATGTTAACCTGGTCTGTATATTCTAGAGCTGTGGTCCTTAACTGATAACATTGCTGGCTGTAAACACCTCATGTTTCTACTTCCGTTAAATAAAATATAAATCACGCTGATTAAGCTGTCTCCAAGAATAAATTTGTACAGCATATTCATTACATCTCTGTATTTCTTTAACAACATTTTATCTCATTCGTTCTGTCTGCAAATCCATTCAGAAGTACTGAGAAATGTTACCCTTATACATGTGCATAGTTACAAAATGGCATGGCTTTTGTAATTTGTCTGCATCAAGAAAAGTAAATGTATCACTTGCCTTGAGGAGAGCTAAGCTTGCTTTTCCTGCATCTTTTCATACTGCTTTTATATTATGCTTTGCACTGACCTTAGAAAGCTCTCTGAATGACACGGTTATGACTGTTCTCTCCATTTTCCAAGAACTAAAGATAGGCAGGCTGTACTCCATATGTCAATCTCACGTCTGACATTTATCTTATCCCAGGAATTCTGGGCAGCTAAGGTGTGGCTCTCTGCTAATTTAATAAGGTGCTGTTATTATTCTGGCTAAAATGGCTGAGTGGAAGTTAGCTTAAGTCTGCTTGATGTTTTAGGGCAGGTTTGGTTCAACTTACCCTGTAAATGTATTTGAGAGCAAAAGTCAAGCCAAGATATTTTCAGCCAAAAGTAGAACAATTAGCACCAGCCCTGGAAAAGTTCAGCTGTTATATGGAATGTAATTATATGCAGTAACATGGGCCCAGCTCTTACTTTGACTCATAGGGTCAAACCAAACTCCTAGATTCCTAAACCGGTCTCTCTATATCAGTTTTTAAGTTCATATCTTTATAGATTTATACTAAGCCAGCAGTTATGTTAACCATTGTAGGCTTAGCCAACTATGCAATAAATAAGGAATTCTTCAAGGTGTGTTAATAGTGCAGAAGATGATGGTAGGAGATAAAGTTAATTTGCAAGAGAATATTTTTAGCTTGGATTATGCAAGAGAGAAGGGAAACAGGGAGAGGATGGAGAAAGTGAATGAAAAGAAAAAAAACTCAGATGAAATAAGAAGGACTGAGATGCAATAATGCTTAGTTTAGCATAACTAGGTACTTGTAAGCAGTTACACCTACTAGCATGGATAGTATCCCATCCATTTACGCATATGAACATATTGTTAGCATTTTACTCTGTCTAATATGTATGGAGAAGCATATTATTTAGGTGGGGAAGTGCTCGGTGATGAATTTTTACCAGAATGAGACCTTCTTGATATTTTGATTCAAAATTATGAATTTGGAAGGGATATTAGTGAAGGAGCATTTCTATTTGAGGAAAAGAAGGTCACAGTGGCCAGGGTTTTACATAGCTTAGAAGGCAAGGCACAGATACCGTCGCAGCTGTCTGTAGACAACTGAAAATAAGGAGAGTTGTTTTAGTCTGTTCAACTATTAGTAGTTTAAACCTTGTACTGATGGATTATAAAATGCTGGGGTCTCACTCAACCATAGGCCATTGCCAACCTTTTGACTGACAGGTTGAGCTCAAATTTCTCCCCCCACTTCCCCCAATAGTCCAAAGGAAATATCACTTAACACAATCCCCCAACCATTACTAGAGAACAGGTCATTAATGCACTTTCTAAGGCCAAAAACACTGCATTGATGGGCCTCGATAATATCCAGGGATGTTTAATAAATAGTATGAAACATGACCTCTCTGGTTCACTTGAATCACTCTTCAGTTGGAGCCTTCAGTCAGGTTTTGTGCCCAAGGAATGGAAAATAGCCACAGTCATTCCCCTGCATAAAGGGGGTCCAACCACTGAACTGGTTAACTACAGGCCCATAAGTCTTACCAGCCTCATATGTAAGGCCATGAAAAGAATCATCATGAACATGATAAATGACATAGGTAACCTGTAAATGCTGGACCCATCACAGTTCAGCTTTGTTAAAGTAAGGTCATGCCTATTAAATCTGGTGGACTTTTTTGAGAGGGCCACCAAAGCTTACCTCAACCTGGGCAAGGCTTTTGATACAATACCCCACTCAGGCATTATAGACAAGCTCATTAATTTAGGTATGAACCCATTTATCACCCACTGGATTGCCAACAGGCTCACTGACAGGATCCAGGAGGTCAAAACAGGTGAGGTCACCTCCACCAAGAGGCCAATCTCTAGCAGACTCCCCCAGGGCTTGGTATTGGGCCCACTCCATTTCAGCATCTATTTCTTTGAAATGGAAGCAAATGCTGAATGTTTATGGCTGACTATGTTTGCAGATGATTGCAAGCTGGTAGCTGTCCTTAACTCCACTGCATACACTCGCATTCTTCAAGAAGGTTTGTCTCTGACTAACAAATGGTGCCAAAGTCATGATCTTAAACTCAATGCTAAGAAATGGATAATTGTACCCTTTGGAAAATCAATCATCCCATCTAAATACCATGTTGATAATACACCCCAAGTGTCAATCTAGTGGTCAGGCATCCAGGTATGCACGTAGACAACAGCCTTACCTTTGACCACCATGTGGCCACAATGGTGAGGAAATCCTTTTACGTTGTGCAAAGTATAAGTTAGGGCATGGCATCTAGGTCCAAAGAGGTCATTATCCCACTGTAATCTTCCCTTATCAGACCAATCATAGAGTACAATGCTCCCTTTGGTATGTACCTGACCAGGCACATGCAGCAACTAGAGTGACCTCAAAGGTTCCTTACAAAAAGAATGCGAGGTGTAACAAACCTTCCTTATCCAGAGAACCTTGAAGCCCTTTCCTTCTACCCAGTCTCCTATAGATTACTGAGGGGTGATCTATGCCTGGCTTACAAGTCATCTGCAAACCTCACACTTATGAATCTCCTATATATTCATAAGTCAAAGGCTACCAGAAATACAAGGTCTAGGGAGCTGAATTTTGTCTGTGACTTAAAATGAACTTGCTGGAGAGACAGATATGTGTCCCAGAGACTGCCCCTTCAATGGCACATGCTTCCCATCCATGTGAAACTGAGTTTGTCTATTACCCAGTTTAAGCATAACCTAGACAAGTGGATCGGGAGTAGGAAATTTACACCAGGCCTGGCACCCATGTCCCTTATGGACAGCGGTAGCTTTTTAATGCCTGGCCCTCAATGTTCTATTTGGATGCAGGGCATCATTATTCTTTTGGGAAAACAGAAAGGTCCCCCCTGGGTCATTAGCCTAGTAACAGTCTATGAATCTATGAACTAGAAAAGCCCAAAAGTTTCTTAACTAGGAGCTGCTGCTGTTAAAAGAGACTAGAAGCTCTGTCCCTTCACTCATTATATTGTAGACTCTTGAGGGCTGATTTTTTCCTTCTCTACCCCCTCATCATAGACCCTGTTGCCTTTGAACTCCTATACTTCTGCAAGTCTAACAACTAAGCAAACACCAGATCCTGGGACCAAATTCTTCACCAGCAGATAAACAGAACATAATTGAGTGATAGATGCATTACACAGTGCCTCCTGTTCTCTGAAATAAACTGCCCTGAAAGTTAAGCAGTGTGCTACATTATCATTCTAGAAAACAGAAAATGGATGACTGGGTGGGTGCCATCAAATTTACCCCATGAGAAAATGAATGACTGGATGGGTGTCATCAAATTTACCCCATGACTTACAGGCCTAGCCCACCTTAAGAAAGTGGGAATAGCTACATCTCAACCTCTTAGAGCAAGAAATCTGGACAAAGCCATAAATAAAAGTGGGACAAAGGCCCAAAAATAGGGACACTTTTTAAATATTGCTCTTACAAACTAAGAAAGTTGATAGAATAACAGGTTTTACATTAGCAGGAATTTTCTGAAGGATATGAAGTCTGAAACTCAAATGTCTGTCTTTATTTTCTGACTTCAGTCTTTAATGAGTTGCCACTAATTTGCCAGATAACCACGATTTTATGAAAAACGGATGAAAAATATGAGGCAAAATCTGGACAGTCTGCGAAAAACTGTACAGTTGAGAGGTATTGTACAGCCTGTGGGTGGGTATTGGCAAGGCATTGATGATTTTGAGATTAAATTGTCTTGAAACCCCAATGAATCCTTTGAATCACCATGTTGAAAGTCAGCCAGCTTAACACCTATGTATATTTCTTCTAGAGTATAACTCAGCACTGTGCTGGTATACTATATTCTACAAAATGAGTTACAACCAAGTAAGCTTTCAGTCAGAGTTTTCTGACAGATAATTACAGTAAACTGTAATTATGCCAAATGTTGTTCTACAGCTTTACAAGATCTCATAGACAGACAAATAGACAGATGATAGCTAACTAGCTAGCTAGATAGATGCATATATAGATACATAGATAGATGGATGCATAGATAGAAGGATAGATGCACAGAAAGATAAATTTAACATTAGAATACTAATTCAACCAGTATGGTTAAATAACTGAAGGCCAGGACTAAACCACAAATTATGGAAAGAAATGGGAGATTTATTGAGGAGGATGACATAAAATAATACAGAGAAATAGAAATAATTGGCTGTACTATCTTTCTGAAGTGGTACCCTTTGTATAGGAGCGTCAGCACTTGACTCGGGTATAGAAGTTATAAATGCTTAGATAATGGTCTGTTTTGCCTTGCACTGTTTCTTCTGTTAGTCACTTATTTTATTTATGTGTTTTATGATGTCAAACAGAATAATGAATTAATCCATTTGGACTTATTTCAGCTAATCTCTGGGGCATACAGTAGGAAACAGAAACAGTAATACCTAATTTAATTTCACAGATAAGATATGCTTAAGCAACAGGAAGATGATTGAAAAATGTCCATGTCGTACTAACCTTAAGAAAACTTGTAGAAAGTAAATGAAAGAGCTTGAGACACATATACTGTCCAAGCTTAGCAGGCATCTCTTTCCACATCTTGGGGACAAGAACTTAAATGAATGATTGCTGCTTTTTAGTCAAAACAAAATAACTACTCCTGCTATAAAATTACAGAGAACTGCATAATCTTTTCAAGAAGCAAATCAATAAGGACAAAAAAATCCTACCATGACTCTCCACAAATCAATAGCAAATCCAACTCTCATAAGTTTTGGTCTACTCTAAACAAATTTCTTTGTCCAGGCTGTCCTTCCAACCCCTCCATTTTCCAAATAAATCTCCTCTGGGAACCACTACCCTCCTCAACCATCACTTCATTGACACAGTTCAAAAATTCACACCCTCCAGTTTCAGCACAACTGCTCCCCCTACCCTTTCCAACCCACTCAACAAAATCCTTTTCTACTTTCAACCTGTTCCCATTCCCACATTAAATCTCTTCTTCTGAAGCTTAAACCCTGCTGTCCCTCCACAGATAACTTCCCTTCTACCTTCCTCAAACTAGCTGCTGAATCTATAGCCTTGCCTGTTTCCATACTGATCACTAGATCCATTCAAGAAGCATCAGTCCCTTTCATCTGGAAATCCTTCTTCACCATACCCCTGCACAAAGGGGAAACTCAACTGACCCATCTAACTATAGACTTATCGCCATCCTATCCCCTCTATCTAAAATACTCGAAAAATGCATTCACTCACAGCTTCTCAACTCTCCTCCAACAAAACCTTCTTACTCCCACTCAACATGGTTTCTGGCAAAACCATAGCACAGCTACTGCCCTCCTATCATTTACTCATACTATCGCTGAGGTCCATGACAATAACCAACTCATATCCTGTCCCTTCCTTGATCTCTCCAAATTTTTTGACACAGTTTCTCACCCCATGCTGCTATCTCAACTATCTAATTTCAACCTATCTTCTGCCTCCGTACCTGGTTCTCTAGCTACCTCTCTTGTAGGCAACAATCTGTCAGATAGTTCTCATCCTGCTTTCCCTCCATTCCAGTCACATCCGGTGTTCCACAAGGTTCCATTCTGGGTCCCCTCCTGTTTAACATTTTCACAAATAAACTACACACATCCTGCAAACAATCCTCTCTAATCCAGTATGCTGATGGCACAACACTCATCTCCATCTTCAGCAATATCTCTGAACTCCATACCCAAACCCAGGGCATCTTTCTATCCATTGAAAAGTGGCTGTCCGATAATCTTCTAAACACAAAAAAAAAAAAAACTCTTGCTCTTTCTCCCCTGTTCTCTCTCCCATCATAAATTCACCTTTGTTATCACATCTTCTAGTAACACCATCATACAACCTGAACCCCCACACAAACCTCCTAGGTGCCATCATAGATGATGAAGTTAAATTTAACTTACATATACACCAATGTATAAAAAAAAAACTCATCAGAAACTAAGCTCACTTTATCGCAAAAGGAAATTTCTAACTTCCAATGCTAGACTCTCCCTGGCACAGGCGCTTTTCCTCTCCTCCCTTCTATATGCTGCCACAGACCTAACTAACATTCAGTCCACACCCTTGTTCAAACTTCAACAAACATATCACAAAATAGCTAGATTTATCATCAACTTCCCTTACAACTCACACCATTGCCTTGCACTCAATTCTCTCCAATGGATTGAACTCCTCCAATAACTCCTTCTATCACAATTTCAAATAATATACTCTGTACTATACAAACCATCTTCCTGCCCAGCTCTCTCCTCCTTGGTATCCACCTACTCCCCCTCTAGGGCCCTCCACACCTCAAACTAGCAACTGCTTGCTATCTACCAATCAAAGAAAAATGTGGGCAAACTACTTTATAAATGCTCTGTGGCCCAAGCTTGGAACAAACTTTCTATACACATACGCTCCATTACCCACCCATTACACTTCAAAAAGGAACATAAACTTCATCTACTTTATACTATGACTTGCCCCTGTCAGGACCCTACCTAACCCCTCCACACTCTTGTTTTTCATTCCCCACATATGTGTATTTATACTAGACTCAGCCTATTCACTTATTAACCAAATAGGTATTTATCTGGTAAATTCAACCTCACAATATTGAAAGCTCAAATTCTGCTGTTTATTTTATATATTTCTGTACAATGCTACTTGTATATTATTACATGAATGTTTCTTACTCCTTGTTTTTTGACCTGCTGTATTTTTAATTTTACTATCTTGGAGTGTGAATTTTTATTATACTGTAAACTGTTTTGTAACTGGAGCTTTTCTCCTCGGGTCTCCACTGAAAATGGGCTACTGGTCCAGCTGGACTAACCCAGTTAACAAATGTCAATAAATAAATAAATACATTTATAGGTGTTTTTTTTAAGCACAATAGTCCATTCCATCTGTGCTGTAAATTAGTATTGTATACAACTGTTAGTAATTGTATGCACTAAGGGTGGATCACAATGAATATACTTCAAGTTGAATCAGTAGGTGAAATAAAAGCAGGCATGATCTTTCTTTCACTGGCATCAAATTCACTCTCCTTATAGTGCCTCAATGTAGCTCTCACTTTGAGAACAATAATATGAATCTACAGATTCTGCTTGTTAGTACAAGAGTTCATGAAATTGACCTTGCTGTGGTCTTACAGTTTCGCCTGTATTCATGCTGTATAGTAGTCATACTATGTATTTATTCATTCATTCATTCATGCTTTGATTATTTTTTCTTTTGACTGCTGTTAAAAAAATGCTTGCCATAGAATGACTGCCATGCACTTTGCACTTCAAAACTGTATCAAGTTTTCTATTCAAAAGCATTTACCTAATGTTCTCATAAAAAGGTTTGCTGTGATTCAATGACACTTTATATAATAGGTATGGTGAAATTAAGAATTGTTCACAATATGGAGTAGTACACGTGCTCAAAACAAATAGAAGGTAAACATTTACAAATATTTCACAATGATGTGTTCCTTTGCTCCATACTATATTTCTGTTCAAAAGCATTTACCTAATGTTCTCATAAAAAGGTCTGCTGTGCATTCAATGACACTTTATATAATAGGTATGGTGAAATTAAGAAATGTTCACAATATGGAGCAGTACACTTGCTCAAAGCAAATAGAAGGTAAACATTTTCAAATATTTCACACTGATATCTTCCTTTGCTCCATACTATATTGCAGGAGCACTTGACCAAAATAAAGAACGACAAACAGAACTATACATTCAGTGACTAACATGAATTAGATAAACAGCTGGGGTAATAGAACAACTACTTAATTCCTAGTGTAAAGGTCCGTAAGGAATGTAAAGTTAATGCCAGCACACATAATGGGATAAAACTGACTTAGAAGTTTACAGCTTCTTGCAGTGGCAAAGCAATTATGATAACAATGCTTAATGTCTAATGTAGGATATTTGCCTCCCTGCTCGTGTACATGGTCTGCACTATAAAATAGCAACTGCAGATACACAACCACAATACTGCAGGCTATTGTTTAGTGCCCTCTCTTGCGTCAGACCTGCAACATCATTACGCCTTGTCTGGTAATCACTGTACCTTGCTCAATAACATTCTCTTCCTGTCAGACTCCAGGGCCAGGCCAGCACCAGTGTGATCTGGGAATGTTTCTTCCTTCATGCAACTGATCTCTTACTGCCATTCAGTCTGAACCCAAGCCTCTGCATGTAGACAATGCTAATCTCGGCCTCTACCAATGGTACGACCTCCAGTGCTGGATGGCGTAGACAGGAGAAGCTCACCAAGTAGTATGTAGGCGAATGATCGGTTAGAATAGTCTTGCATTATTCATTACTTAGCGCATTACCCCTGCCCTTTCCTTGCTGTCACAAATATCCTTCACTGGAGGGTCATAACACATAGGTTTATAATTTAGTGTCTTGCTAGCTGTTAGCCATCGCATGTGAAGGGAGAATTTGGGAAAAGAAAATGGGGAAATCTTAAGAAGAACTTCCACTAAATTTATAAACTCTACAAAAAAGTTAGTGCATCAGGACATTAGAATGCGCAGGACCTTATCGAGTTGATTTGCTTTTACCTCTAAGGCACTATTGCTTTTTAAGTGCATCTTGGTAATTTCCTAGAAGAACACAGTAACGATAAGCTGTATGAATGGAATGCACTTTATCTCAAAGTAATTTGCTTTTCAGAATTTGTATTATGCTTTTCTGTTATTGGGCTGCCGGAGCAATGACATTATTTTTGCCACAAGACGTTTTGGTTCAGGAAGCTGAACATAAGTGAATGTGCCCTCATACTTTTAACAAAAAATCTTCACATTTAGAAAAATGCACTTCTGCAGTGCTTAGCAACAGTCAGATTAACATGAGTGTGCAGTTTATCCCAATGCATGATGTCATAGTCATTGTAAAAGTCACCTCAGATGTAGGACGTATTAATTCTTCCCACCGGAGTTCACGAAGTAGGGTCATAATGTTACCAACAAAAAAAATCAATGGAGTCATTAAACTGCATTCATCTGGCAAATATAGCTTTGCGATTTTGTTACTCAGTTTGCAGCATTCAGCATCCTTCACATTAGGGTGACTGCAGAATATCTCAAATAACATCCAAACCAAAGGATAAAAAAGTCAAACAGGCAAACCATTTAATAAAAACTAGAAGACAGACACAGCAATATATATATATATATATATATATATATATATATATATATATATATATATATATATATATATATATATATATATATATATATATATATATATATATATATATATACACACATACACGCATGCACATACATCAACTAATAATGGAATTTTGCTCTTGTTGCATGAAATGTCTTTCAGAACAATGTCCAGAATTTGTCTGTATTCTGTTTCAGGTAGTATGAATGTGAAAAACTACCTAATAGTTATAGCATTAAAACAAAACCTCCAAAGTCCTGATACTGTGTTTAATTTGGAAATGCACCTGTAAAACATTAGATTGCATGGACACATATCATAATGTATTCCTTTATTTATACAGTATTTGTGTATTTATTCATTTATTCCCATTTGCTTAGAGACCCAAATAAGTGAATTGCCCAAAAGATGCTTTACTATAAAGAGCTGTCAAGAACACAACAGTAAAAAAATATACAACTGTAACAACAACTGCAGACACAAAAGTAACACTGCAAAGTGATTATACTCAAAAACACAATCCAAAAGATGCTTTACCATAAAGAGCTGTCAAGAACACAACAGTAAAAAATATACAACTGTAACAACAACTGCAGACACAAAAGTAACACTGCAAAGTGATTATACTCAAAAACACAATCCAAAAGATGCTTTACCATAAAGAGCTGTCAAGAACACAACAGTAAAAAATATACAACCGTAACAACAACTGCAGACACAAAAGTAACACTGCAAAGTGATTATACTCAAAAACACAATCCAATTAAAAAAAATAAAACAGTTCAGAAAACACATGCATAAATACACATAAAACTTAAAGAAAAAATGCACAAAAAGTATTTTAACAAGTTTCAGATTCCATGAACTATTGCTCAATGATCTGCATGATTCTCTATCTGTCTATCTATTTATATATTTGTATGTATATGTACATATCTATTCTATCTGGAAACTGGAGGCAGATTTCACAAGTTCAGTGCAGTGCACTTTATTTACAGTTACAACACAACATAAATTATTTTTGTTTATTCTATTTTCAAAAAAGCTTTCAAGCAGCTCTTGGGTCCTCCTGTGTAATTCCTATTATTCATTGGCCTACTGTCTTCCAGTCTGTCCACCAGCTGGTTACTACCAAGGGTCCTAATCCCCTGTACTAAGACAAACAATTTTCCATTGCTTTCTGCATTACTGCTTTCTTTTTTAAAATCATAACATCAGGTGTTTCAACTTAGGTTGTTATTCATAGTTCAGAGGAAAGGAGTTGGGCTGCTCTTCAGGAATGCTGGTAGAATTGGCCAGGAAAAGAGTCCCTGGAACCCTGGTTACGTGGACCCCCTCTACCCCAAAAAGGGTGTCTTCCCTGTGAGTTTCCCCCTTTGCCTCTGGGGGAGAATTCGGCCTGTGCATCATGGAAAGGACCCTGAAACTTCTTGAACCACATCTTCCCACTCTTTTGGTTTCGGGAGAAAGCATGTTGATGGGAGGAATAACAGACACCTACGGCAGAAAGGGTCTTACCGTCCTGTTCACATCTGGCCAGTGTGCTTTTAACTTTGGGTCCAAACAACGAAGAGGCTTCAATGGGAGTGTTAAGAAAGGAAGCCTTAAAGGGTTCCACAAAATTGTACAAGCCCATCCAGGCTTGTCATCTCAAGACCAAAGTTGAACCTGCCACTCTAGCTGCTCCTTCTGATGTGTGTGATATTAGTCACATGGAGGAGTTAGATATTAACTCAACGGTGGCCAGCAGACAGGCCACTTTGTCATGGACCTCATCAGACACGGCACCAGCCAGTGTTTCAGAGAGCTCGGAAATTAGATCCCTTTGAAGCCTGGTAAAGTGTGCCATATAATTCAGGGACCTGATATCAAAGATCACTGATGCAAAGGTGCGCTTTCCTATCCTGTCCAGGGCCCGGGACTCTTTGTTGCCTGATGGACAGTCTGGCTTTCTTCTTCCGCCAGATCCTTTTTGGTTGCGGCCGGCACCACCAGAGCATCCACAGGAAGACGTTTGCACCAATGGGGATCCATAGCAGGAGGGGACAAAATCTTATCTGGCCTCTGGGAAATAGCCTCGATGGTGCCAGGAGCCTTCCACACACACTGCACGATGAACCGGATCAGTTCATCGGCAGGTGAAGTAACCCAGGAGGTAGGGGGCCAGGCGCAAAAAGCCTGCAGGAACACAGACTCCTCAGAGGTCAGATTAGAAGGCTGCCAGTCACCTCTCTGTTTAAGGATTTTGAGGATATCACCAAAGGATACCTCAGAGGGTGACCGAGGGGATCCTTCCCCATCATCAAAATCTGTGTCTTCAGTGAGGGACTCCTCCGTGGAGTCCATATGCTTCCTCTTGCACAAACTTTTCCGGTTAACTTCCTCAGAGGGGGGAAGCTGGGGAAGACAATGGAAAGGGGGTTTCCTGTGGGAATACGTCCTGAGGCCCTTGCACCCGGTGTCTGCTAGGTGCAACTTGTGAACATAGCGGTCCAGAGGAGGGTGGGGAGATAGACAGCACAGTATCACCAGCAGAAGCCAGAGCCTTCTCCATCAGTTGTAAAGCTGGTCCACCTGAAGAGGGGTGAGTGTCCAGGACAGGGGTCACCTCTCCCCTAAGTGGCTTAGCCTGCCGACCCGGAGTCCCCGGATGGCTGTAAAACATCAAATTATGCATGTCACAACTATCATCCTGGGTCGTAGAAAAACTCTCCTGCCATGAAGGCAACTGCGATTCCTTAGTGAGGTCCATAAAGGAAATCATAGAAGGGGAAGACTGTGCTATATCAAGAGGCTTCAAAGGCAATGAAGGAGGAGAATAAGAAGGGGTCTTTGGCAATGGTTGATCACCTCCCAAGGAAGGATAGGTCCTGGGGGGCGGGATACCTCTAGCCAGAAGCACTTGATCCACAAGACGCAACATGTTTTGTTCAGAAAGGCTTCTAGTGGACCTCACAGACACAGTTGAGGGGGAAACAGGTCTGTCCACAGAAGACAAGCTCGGTGCCCACCTCACCAGTCTGCACTGAGAACAACGGTGCCAAGAGAGACTGGACTATGGGTGTCTGCACAGAGGAAATCATTGGTGCCGAGGTCACGGTCACTGACAAAAAGATCAGTGCCGAAGTGGTAGCTGGTACCGAAGCTGGAACCGACAAAACTGGTGTCAATAACTGAGGCGTCGGTTCCATGTTGGATGTCGGAGCTGATGTGGTTAAGGTCTGCACCAACTTGAACAGTCGGTGCCGATGTAATAGTAGTAATCTGAACTGAGGAGCCCCTCAGTACCGATACAGTAAAGGCTACAGTAGACGGAGCCGAAATTACTGATGGCGCCGAAGGCCTTGGTGCCAAAGGTCTAGGCACCAAAAGCACTGGGGCCGACAGAGTGAGCTCCAAAGCAGAAATCTTAGCCTTCTTAGGTCTTGGTTGGCGGGAGTCCCCAACCGGGGATGAAGGCAGAGACTTGGCCTTTGTACGATAATCCAATATTTTCTTATGGGCTCTAGGAGGGGTTCAAGCCTCCAACCCAGAAATAGCCTCTGAAAATTGAGATTTAAGAAGTCCCTTCAGTAACAATTTATTTTTCCTCTCAATCAAAGTTTTGTTGGAAAGGTTCTTATAAATACCACAGGGTGGATCAACAGATAAGTGAGACACACCCAAGCAATAAACACACAGAGAGTGTGCATCTGATGTAGGTAATTTGTGTCCACAATCTGAACACCTTTTAAATCCTGGACTATCCTTTTTATCTGACATGATAGAAAAGGCGAAAGAAGAAAGGGTACCAGCAATGGTACAAAAGAATAGCCGAAGGTAATGAAGAAAAGAAGGGTTTACCAATGATGGTAAGGGAGAAAATACCTTGCGGTAAAAAGTGCAGAGTAAAGAGAAGGAATCTCAAGGAAATATAGTCGCTAAATGCGATAAGGTAAGAGACAACAAATTAGAAACTTTTCTGACAGAAAAGGTTATATTAGACAAGTCTGACAACAAATATCTATACTTAGCTCAAGAGAAGCAGCTTGACATGACCCAATGACGACGTGGCAAACAAAATCTGAGGTAACAGGGAGAGGGGAATTCTGGGTAAGAGTTTAGCTCGAGAGTTTGTAGCTGATGTGAGCTTGGAAGATGGCCGGCTTGGTTCCGAGGTCGGAACCGATACCCATATTTAAGGAATGAACAAGGATTAACAATATCAGATGGATTCTTCCCTGTCCATCTCTGTAGTAACATCTTATACAAACTTAGCAACTGGGTTTTCTGGTAATAAAAAGCTCTTCTGTATCATTTTCAATAGTGGGTTATTTAACTAACATTTTTTTCTGGTTAGATCACCACAGCAGTTATTCTACTTAGTTTCTGCAGATATGCTCTCTGATCTACAATAATGTTTGGTATAGACATCACAGCTCAAATGTTATTGAATGCTTTTGTTCACATTTCTTGATGAATGGACATCCCTTTCGATAACACATAACATAAAAGACTACACTAAAGCCAGAACTTATTGTGAAATATATATATATATATATACATATATATATATATATATATATATATATATATATATATGGGTCAACTTCACTTGACCTAAAACACATTTGACTGACACTCATTTGACCGACACTCAATTGACCTAAATTTCATTAGACAAACAACGCATTTGACTGACTCCCATTTCACCGACAGCTTACAATGCTGAATTTCAACATACTAAATCTTAAATCATAGACAAGCACACACAGAACACCAATAACTAACCCTTTCCAGAACTTAAAAACTATTTACTAACCCTCTTAACAGAAACTGGACAATGTACAACCAAATTATATTGGGGGCTACATCACCCACAACCCCCTCCCCACAATTATGTATACTAATGTCAGGATTGCACTACAGTGAGAAAAAGGGCATATGACTTTAGCTTGCCTTACAGTACTCTACATGCTGCCACTACTGCTGGGAATGCACAAAACATTCGCCAAATTACTTTAGATACTTCCCATAAAAATGCAAATAGAAAAACCCACATTTAGAAACACTACAACACTACTTTATACATGACTATCAGAATTCTAACAGTCAGCACTATAAGTTACAGTAATTCTTTTTATCATAACCAATGAATGAACAAAGTGCCCAGACGAGTCGTAGGTTCCAAAAAGATGTAACGCAGTTTATTTAAAACAAATAACACACGTTTTCGCTTCTGTTAAAACGGAAGCTTCTTCAGCATAAACAGAGCGCAAACTCACAGTGTTTTAAAAACTAATAGTGACGTGTTGTTGATGTCATCCAAATTGAATCATTTAAAGTAAAATCATTTAAAAAACATTTAAGGTGAAATGCCACAATATAACTTTGGTTTTAGAGAAGCAAGCGAGTATACACCTAAGTTTATATGTATACTCGTATATATGCGGATAAATCAAGCAACCAAAAACAAAAACTGTGGCCACAGCTTCAAATTTATGGGTATTGATAATGTAAAATGTGACGTTAGGGGCGGCCCACAATCTTTAATTTTAGAGACCCGCGAGTTAGAGTGGCAACTACTATTGGATGCTTT